>NW_024704754.1:5384280-5599280 GCF_018977255.1 Callorhinchus milii
TTGCATTGGATATAGCATCTTATCACGTCATCGGGACTTCTCAAAGCACTTTATAGGATATACTGTAATTTTAAGGTGGAATCTGAAGGCAGGCAGAGACTCTATTATCAGACTCTCTCTCCAGTCAGATTCTCGGCAGCCAGAAAAAAACACACGGAGCAATCCTGCAAAGATAGCCATGTCATTACATTTCCTTCCGTTTCTTTATGAATTTAGAGTGAAATATAAATAGTCTCCTATCTGCAGTCTGGTAACATTAGTTGTACTCTCTATTCAGTCTGACATTGATAACTCGTATAACCCAATTATATTTTTGTGAGTCTCCAGTCAGCCCAGCCCCTTGTGAATTCTTTGAGTTGATAGCCTTCTGACTGCTGTGTCTAGTGTGTATATGCTGCGGAGTTGTCTGTCAATCAGCCATCTTGGGTTGGGCTCAATGTTATCAATCAGTCATTGACCGCACAATCAAATAATATTTAAAAGGCAAAGATTCAAAAAGCACTCAAATTATAAATTCCCTCTGATATGGTGTCACTCCTTACATTTACACGGCACCTTTCATGTCAGGAGGATGTCCCAAGGGACTTAACAATTACGGATTGCTGCCTGAGTTGGGGGTGGGAACCGGAGAGGGGAAAGACAACCGAAAGCACGTTCGAAGAGGTAGGTCTCAAGAAGGACCTTAAACGAGGTGAGGGAGGAAATGAGGGAGGGAGCGAGTGAGTCGGTGGGTCTCCATTGATAGATAACAATCAGCCACTTAACAAAATAAAGGTGGCCCAATCTTCCACAAGTTAATTGATTGTAGAGAGCCTGTCAGATCATCGGGCTGTTTATAATAATAATAATAATCCTTGCATTTGATATAGCGCTTTTCACGTCTTCTCGACATTTCAAAGCGCTTCACTGAATAGACTGTAAAGTGAATTGACTGTATATTTGTGGACTAATTGGTTATACAATTGGTTCGTAAATGGCGGTCAGTTGTGATCGCTGTTCTATTTTGTAATTACAAGATCAAAGTGAGAATTAGTATCTTAACACAGGGTGGTCCAAACTTTTGGTTGCTGAGGACCAGATGCTCTATCAGAGAAATATCTACGAGCCACTTAGGCAATATGTTTGTGTTTCCCTTCCAGAAACAACATAACATTTATGGGTTATGGAGGCACTGGGTGGGCCAGATGAAATGGAGTGGGGGTGGCGGGTGGATGAAATGGAGGTGGGGGGACAGATGAAATCGGCTCACAGGCCACCAGTTGGACAACCTGTAAGACTTAACACCTGCTCATTAAATACAAGGCTGACATTAGGAGCTGAAATCCCCTTTTTTTCTCTGACGGAACGGAATTAACCAGTGTTGGTAGGAAAAGCTCTGCTTGTTTTCCTCTGTGTTTAGGAAGAAGTGTATCTGCAGCCACACATGCAATCTCATTGTGTTGCGAGCAGGACAGATTAATTGGCTTAAACAGGGATGTTTTTAACGCTTCCGTTTTCAGTAGTTGTGTGGCGTTAATCATCCTCAAATCGTGCTGACTCGGAAAGGCACATTACACAGCTCTTTTCATTAACGCTCCAGCCTTAGATTAGTTTAGTTTATTGAAAATTTCGTTTCACTTGCTTAGCTCCAAACCCACTCTCTCCCGAAACCAACTAATACCTTTCTGCAAAGAATCTGCGACATAAATATTACCACCTTGTTAAACCTGCGCAACAGAAGATTTCATTCCACTCGTATCCACTCCGCTGACAAGCAAAGCCAATCTAGAGTGTCACCATGTGACTGCGATCGCAGGATTCCTTGGCAATGCCATTCATTTCTCAATCCCTTATAAAATAGCTACCTGTACACCACAGTGACACACCACTCTCTCTCTGCACTCTCAGTCTGGAAACCCGCCAAATCTAATGCAATTTACAACTCAGGGTGGCACGCACACGTAACATCTCAAAGGCCCCCCACCCGTGGCGTGGGAGCAGGGCAGGAATATTTGACTGTGTCGTAATATTTAATAAGAAACTTTACATTTGATTGTGTCGCAATTGGCTGACACGTTTCGCCCACAAAATACATAGTGAATTCACTGGACGATATATTCTGTGAAGCGCTTTGAGATGTCTCAACAAGGTGATGAGGCGCTACCTCAAATGCAAGGATTATTAATATTCTTATTATTATTACTATGTGGAGTCCTGTAACTCAGTGGTTAGAGCACGCGCCTTGCAAGCGAGAGACTTGGGTTCGATTCCTGGCAGGGTGAAACCTTGGGCAAGTTTCCTTATTTCACACGCCTGATAATAATCCCTCAAGAAAAGAAACAATAATAATAAATTGGTCACTTCAATCCACGACTGTTTGTGGGACGCTGCTGTGTGCAATTGGCTGCCGTGTTTCAACCAAAAATATACAGTCAATTCACTTTACAGTATATTCTGTGACATGCTTTGAGACATCTAGAAGACGTGAAATAATAATAATCCTTGCATTTATATAGCGCTTTTCACGTCTTCTAGACATCTCAAAGCGCTTCACAGAATATACTGTAAAGTGAATTGACTGTATATTTGTGGGCGAAACACGGCAGCCAATTGAGCACAGCAGCGTCCCACAAACAGTCGTGGATTGAAAATGACCAATTTATTATTGTTTTGCTTTTTGGAGGGATTATTATTAGGCTCTGTGTGGAGTAAGGAAACTTGCCCAAGGTTTCGCCCTGACTGGAACTGAACTCAGTTCTCTTGCTTGCAAAGCGAGTAATAATAATCCTTGCATTTGCCCAAAGCGAACATACTGCAAAGTGAATTGACTGTATATTTGTGGGACTCTAACCACTGAGCTACAGGACTCCACAGGGAATATAATTATTATTATTATTATTAAGACAGTTAAATACCGAGTTCCTTGCTCACCCACCTGCCCAGGAATACTGATGGATAAATCATAAAATTGCGTCGAGTGTTACAGTGCCGGATGACAGCATGTCAACAGCAAACACACGTAGAAAAAAAATCCTATTGCCGCTTCCCCAGTTTGTCAACTTGAAGACTGATTGCTTGACACTCTGCCAGAACATTGGCATTTTCTGTTCAAATAAGGTGAGGCGTCTGACACAATGACACCAGATGAGAAACAAAAAGAATCTATTTGAACAAGAAAGGGAGAAAGTTGTCATATTTGTTCGCTCCACTCCAGTTATGACATTCTAAAAATTAGTTCCCAACAATGCATCCCCTCAGCCGAACTCGAGTGGGGAGAATGCGGGGACTTAGATTTAAGTCTGTTAGTCTGCCTTGTTCAGGTGGACGTTAAAGATCTCCCGTGGCACTCTTCGAGAGAGAAGGGAGTTTCTCTCTCCCGGTGTCCTGACCAACTAAATAAAAATTGGTTGCTCGCTCCATAGCTGTTTGTGAGTCATTACTGTGTGCAACTGGCTGCCACATGTCGCCCACAAAATACACAGTTACTCCACTTTGCAGTATATTCTGTGAAGCGCTTTGATATGGCTCAACGATGTGAACTGGCGTAATATCAAAAAGCAAGGATTATTATATTTAAGGCAAATGTAAAGCTTGACGTGCATCCGAATTGTTGAGGTGACGTCAAGGCAATGTGAGCTATTTAATCCTATCACTCTCACACCCAGTGTGCGTTGTCTCACGTCAAGTTTCTCAATTATCTCTTGTTCGGGCCTTCAGCCATTCTGCCCCCACCCTTTGGAACTCCATCCCACAGTCCCTCTGCCTCACTCCCTCCCTTTCAAGGTACATTTCAAGCTCCTCATCTTTGTCTGCGCCTTCAGTCACCGCCCCCTACCCCCACCCTCCCTCCTCTCCACCCGTCCTGATCCCAATCCCCTACTTGTGTCCAAATCCCTGAGCACCTTGGGACATCCTCCCGATGTTACAAATGTAATTTATTGTTGTTGTTGTTATCTTTGTAGATTTTTTTTTACTTGGGTAGAGAAAGGCTGAGCATTGTAAGATTTTACTGAAAGGTTTATTAGAGCCCTACAGAAACTACAATAAAAAACGCTTTTCTAGTGGCAACTTAATTTCCGCACCCCGAAAATTCAATTACACAAACAGAAACACATAATAATTCCTGCCTGGCAATTTTCCACATTCTTTTTATTAAAGCTAATTAGTTTTGTGGTTCAAATGCCCTCATGCAATCACATTTCAATAACAATAAAGATAAGCAAATCCAGTGTGCCAAATAAAGCAATACCTCCAATGTAACGTATTCATAGCACAAAATACTGATGCAAACTTTCACTTACTTAATTGGTTGCAAGTTATAATAATAATAATAATAATCTTTGCATTTGATATAGTGTCTTAGCCGTATCACCTTTTCGAGACATCTCAAAGCGCTTCACAGAATATACTGTAAAGTAAATTGACTGTATATTTTGTGGACTAAACGCAGAAGCCAATTGCGCACAACAGTGTTCCACAAACAGTCGTGGATTCAGTGACCAATTTTTTTTGAGGAATTATTAGCCTCAGAGAAGCAATCTGCCAATCGGCTAACAACGGGTTCCTACTTACTGCAAGGTAAACAGAGGTGTGTGGAGTAAGGAAACTTGCCCAACATTTTGCCCTGCTGGGAATTGAACCCAGGACTCTCGCTTGCGAGGTGAGTGCTCAAACCACTGAGCCACAAGTTGCAAGGAGTATGCTGGCCTTTGTCAGCTGGGCTCAGTCGCTAGCATTTCAAACTGGGCATAAAGTATTATGCATTATATTTATGATAAATATAAATGTTGAATTGTAGGAAGATTTTTGTGGGGAGTCAGCCGGTTGTCTGACACACGTGGAACCTCGCCACCATGCTTAGGAGTCTCCAAACCAAACCGAGAATTCCAGGTATCCCACCAACATATGGAAATCCCAAAGATAGATGGTTGGAATGGAATGCGCACTCTCTCCCTGGAGCGACGTATCCTGCTTACTTAATTCCGGAAAGTATTAGGCACAGGTTGGCAAGAGCCAAGGCTTGGGGACCCCAGAGTGTGCGTTGGGGTAACTGCTGAAGTCTATTCAGCTAAAACTGCACAGTTTGCCATTGATACTGCTCTCTGGTAAGCTTTCCTACTGCTTGTTCAGCTAAGATCACCCTATCCATTAGAGGTTTGGCTTGCAGAGTTAACAGGAGCTGAGTGGGATGATTCCCTGCCCCCAGTGACTGGTTGTAGAAAGAAATGAGTGCTATACTCCCAGAGGTTGGACAGCACTTGTAGAAACATGTTGATTTCAAAACACTCTGAGCTGGCAGTATGTGGCTGTGAATGTGCCACCAAACAAAGATGCATAATTTAGAATAATAAGTGCTAAAAATGAACAGCAAAAGCAAAATGAGTCATCAACAGCATCACACGACCAGATTATTGCGGTAAAGTACAAGCAAGTGGGTCTGTGAAAACATTTGAGACCTGAAATTCCAGCTCGTCTGAGGCAGTGAGAACATTCGTGAATGTTACTTTTCTTGATATATTTGAGTTTCCTAAAATAGCTACCTTTTGCAGGAGGTTGATATTCTGTTCACCCGGTATTTTGTCAAGCCATTTTTGAATAGTCTTATTGTCAGTTCCAGTTGCACCCATGATTATAGGAACTATGTTTATTTCACATTTTTATTATTATTATTTTGATCGGCTTATTTTCCTATTGACATCGATTCTGTCAGTTGTGCGACGTCTAATGACTGTATCTGTGACAGTACAGCAGACTCTTGTCACACAATATAGATGACAACATTCACTTTCACTGCCAACTAACTGCAGCGCTCTGAGATACTATCCTGCATGACGTTCAGTGTCTAAATGCACGTTGTTATTGTTGTCGATTTACTCTATTTTCTGAGCACTGCAGAGCCAAATTCTTAAATCCATAAATCAGCTTTCCAGCCGCTTTTCTCCCCATGTTGGAGCTGCTTTTAAGAGCTGATCTGTAGGCTCTGAAATGCAAAATTATACCCAGGAGGAACGAATATAACTTCTTTGGCTTCTGCTGAAAGGAGATGGAAATCCACACGGTCCCAGCTCTCTAAAGTAGAAATCGGACATTCACTGCTGCTTGCGAGACCGTGCTACCTGCAAATTGGCGGCTGCGTTCGCCTTAAACACGCAACTACACTTTAAAACAAGAAGAGCAATAACAAGTTACTATCGTGCCTTTCACGTTGGGAAGACATCCCAAGGCGTTGGACAGTCAGGGATTTGGATAAAATAACCTTATGAATAAATCACGAAACAAAGCACTCTGAATTGTTGGGACCCCATATCAAATGGGAATGTTATTTGAATTCAATTTTAACATGAGCGTACTTTAATATGTAAATGTAGGAACTCAGGTGAACTGCAAATAGATAAACAGCACAACTTGTGCAAAGGGAAAGGCTTGGGGAGGAACAGAAATTCACACAACCCGTATAATATATGGGGAAGATGAGCAATGTTAATCCTTAAATGTTATGTTAATCCTTCAGATGCATTCAAGCGTTCCAGTTTACGAAGTAACAGTGTATAGTGGACACAGCTTTGAGTCTTATATTCCCCAGCTTTGCAATTAACTTCCCAGATCAAGGGACATTCCCATTATTATTTTTGGCGAGCGAGAGCACAGATAGTTAATGTGTATTCAGGTCCTAAGTTTACGGTCTGCGTTTCACTTAATCCTTAGAATCACTTTGGGACATCCTCCTGACGTGAAAGGCGTTAGACAGGGTAATATCCTGTAAATTTACTTTATTTTACTTAATTTACTAGCAGCGCCTTGGGACGTCCACCTGACGTGAACAACAACAACAACAAATTACATTTACACAGTGCCTTTTGTTGTTAAATATTTCAGGGGAGGTGTTTTTCTCCCCGAGGTTCAATGAAGCACGGTCCTTAATGCACCCTGTGTATCAGATTAGCGATTCCGATCATGTTTGTTGAATACTCCTGGTGATTGCACTGAAAGTCTCAAAGTGTTGACACCGACAAGAACGTCAATCAGTAATATCAAATCCAAACTATAATTGGCTTATTCTATTATGAACACTGAACGTCCATTGAGAGTACCCAACGCAGATCATGAAGTGATTTATAAACACACAACCGTGACGAGACAGAATAAATTCACAAGCACGCATTAGAGATTCACTGGCATACAGAGCCAGTTACCCAGTAAGACTGTTCACTGAATTATTGCTCTGATGAGGAAATTGGTTTACATTGGCTCAGTAAACCGTTGGATTTCAAAGCTTTATTATTCAATGGCTGAACTCTTCAAAGCAAACCGCGATCAAATTTCCTACAGTGAGAAATGTACAAAGTCCAACTCAAGACGTGTCTCTGAACTGCGCTTTTGGTCATCTTTCACCTTGCTCTTTATTTATGCAAGGTAATATACTGTAAATTTACTTTATTTTACTTAATTTACTGGCAGCGCCTTGGGACGTCCACCTGACGTGAACAACAACAACAACAAATTACATTTACACAGGGCCTTTCACGTCGGGAGGACGTCCCAGGGCGCTGCACTTGAGCTGAGGGGGTGGGATCAGGAGGTGGTGGAGGGCAGGGAGGGTAGGGATAGGAGGGTGACTAAAAGCGTGGTCGAAGTGGAGGGTCTTGAGACGGGCCTTGAAGGAGGCGAGGGAACAAGGCGATGGGACTGTGGGATGGAGTTCCAGAAGTTGGGGGCAGAGAGGCTGAAGCCCGACCGCCAATGTGAGATGGGCTGGACGGGGCCCGTGGAGGAGATGCTTCATAAATGCAGTTTGTTGTTGTTAATTTTTACCCATCATGTTCGTAAAGCCTTGAGTTTCCAAAAAAGTTAAGAGTGTCCTTCAATAAATCAGATTTTTTTTAAGAAAAGAAAGAAAAGTGCTCAATTGGATTTTCATTTCACCTAGTCCAGCCAATTTTTCTCTACATTGAGTGAAAAAGTAAGGCTTATACTACAAATTACTACTAATTGCATTCTAAAAGCCGATTCCTAAAACCTCCCAGCGGGAAATCTGCTTTTTTATGTCTGTGTGAGAATATTTTTTTCCTCATTAATCTTCTTGGCTAACTTCACGTGCCACAGAAATGTCTTTCCTCTCTTTCCAAATGCCCGAACAGAGGGTAATAAATATGATATAGTTCATCCACAAAACACATACAGTCACACTATTTACTACAGTAAATCCTTTGAAGACATCTCGACAAAGTGATAAGGCGCTTTATCAAATGCAAGGTTGTGGATTGAGTGACAACATTTTTTTTTGAAGGAGTACTACCCACAGCAACCGGTTCGCCAATCAACCAACAACTGCGTTCCTACTTACTCCTAGGTAAACAGAAGCATGTGGAGTAAGCAAACTTGGCTAGGGTTTCGCCCCGCCCAGAAATCGAACCTGGGTCCTCTCGCTCGCAAGGCGAGCGTGCTAACCACTACGTTATGGGACTCCACAAAACATAAAGATGTTTTATCACTCTTCAGGATAAAGCAAGGTGCAGCGTCCAGACCGGCAATGGGGCTTTTTACAGCGCTACTGATAACATAGACTGTGGAGTCCTGTAGCTCAGTGGTTCGAGCACTTGCCTCGCAAGCAAGAGACCTGGATTCGAATCCCTGCAGGGTAAAATGTTGGGCAAGTTTCCTTACTCCACAAGCCTCTGTTTACCTAACAGTAAATAGGAACCCGGTTGTCAAATGCAAGGATTATTTTTATTATTATTATTATCTATGATGGGTTTGTAAAGCTCCTGGTCTCTTGTGCTTAGTTTGTGAAGCAATCAGGATGCTCTGCTGAACTGCCTGATTCTATGCCAAAGTGCTAAAACCTTAAGTCTGTTCATGCTTCCTTTGAAACAAACACTATAAATATTCTGCATCACACTACCTTTTTACCTACCGCCCTGCGAGCCTACTAAATAATGAATCCCAGTCTCTTCGAAGCTAATATTAAAGGCATTCTAAGCTGACTGACTGCCAGGTTAGTGAGCAATTAGTCGCATTCTCCATTCCCCGTTGCAGAAAACAACGCTCGCCATCGTGCCCCGGTCTCTAGCTTTGTTGTGTCAATTTACTCGGCGTTTGTTAACATAGCAATACATTGTGTTGTCAACAGTGGTTTAGAGGCAGCTCTTTGGGGGGCGGTGGGTAGGGAGATGGGGGGATGGGGTGGGGGTGCGGTGGGGGAACGATCCAGAAAGAGAGCCTGCCACAAGCAGCAGAGGAGAAGCACACTGGATGGTGGCTGGCCCCAAATCAAAGTGCTTTGAGATGTCCTCCTCATGAGAAAGTGCGCTGTGTGTAAATGTCGATTGCATAGTGATATTATTAATAGAACTTTTTCTCAACATTTTTTACTCTGCATTAAGTTTCCATCAGTCTTCAGAAAGAATTATCCCTCTCCCACTGCCCCCCACCTCACTACTCCTTGTAGCCAGACCTCACATTGAATGCAGTATTATTATTATTCACTATGATGGTTATTTAGTTTGTGAGCAATGTTCCTCAGCCCATTGTTCAGAATGTTCTGTTCTCAGCTATTTAGCTGATGGGAATTGATGCAGTTTTTCAACCTCCCACCTGCCTGCAGTCTCTTTTAAGTGAAATCCTTGTTAAATAAAATAGAAGCTCGGCCCCATGGCTTCCAGCATCCGACATGAAAGACTCTATACCCATGTAATTTGTTGTTGTTGTTGTGATGGGAGTACGTGAGGACTAGGAAGGTGAGATCAAATGGGCCAAAGGGTCTTTCTCACCCAAACCCAACTTGCGATCTTCTCAACTGATATGGTGGTGAAGGGAGAGGAAAGTGAAGCCTTTCGTCAAGAGCTCTCAATCTGTTATTGCTACATCCAGATCTTAGGACTTAATGAACAGACTGTTCCAACAAAATGATGTGAAACAACAATTGGAAGCAAAAAAAAGTGAATAAATCATTTCAGTCCCCATTTCCCTTTGATATTAGCTATCAAAATATCTGAATGGCTGATGAAACAAGACTTCAGATATCTTTCCACGAAAAATGTCTTGATACTACTGGTAACAGAGTCTATTCTTACTCCACATGCCTGATAATAATCCCTTAAGAAAAAAAATAATAAAATTGGTCACTTCAATCCACGACTGTTTGTGGGACACTGCTGTGCGCAGTTGGCTGCCGCGTTTTGCCCACATATATACAGTCAATTCACCTTACAGTATATTCTGTGAAGCGCTTTGAGATGTCTAGAAGACATGATAAAGCGCTACATCAAATGCAAGGATTATTTATATTATTATCTATAATGGGTTTGTAAAGCCCCTATTATTATTATTATTATTATTATTCATTTCATAGTGGCATATGATTTTTGGGGGTTCAGCTGGATGTCTGACACATGCGGAAACCCATCACCATGCTTAAGAGTATCCAAACCAAACTGCATCCCACCTACACAAGGAAATCCCAGAGATAGATAGACGGTTGGAATGTCAAGTGACATCTCATCTGAAAACAGACTGAACCACTTTTCCAGCAATCTGTTTCTCGTGGTGCATTGTCAGAAACAATGATAAATCAGATGGATTCAATACAGAACTAAATTGGACCGCCTACCCTCCCAAGCCAGTACAACAGGACACAGCCCAATTTTGTAGATGGCTCATTACCATATCACTAAGATTGATCACTGGATCACCAGACGCTAACATCCGTGAGATGAGATCAGAGATAATGGAAGTGTAAATCTGCTTTAAGATGAAATTGGCTTTTTTTTATTGTAAGTAAAGGAACCTGCTCCCCTGAAGAAAGGAGAGTGTAACATTAATTATAAAAATAATAATAATCATCCTTGCATTTGATATAGCGCCTTTTCACATCCTTGAGACTTCTCAAAGTGCTTCACAGTGGAGTGACTGTGTTTCGAAGGCAATCAACTCGCATCCAGCAATGTACCATAAACAACCGTGAAGTGAAGGAGCGATTTTATCTAGAGAAATTGTCGACAAGGACACCCATTGGGAGAAACTCGCTTCTCGTTTTGAGTAGCTGTCTGAACAGGCAGACGAGAGCTCGGTTTAGCATCTCATCTGAAGAACAGATCTCTGTCAGGATTATTACCAACTGAGCCAGGCTGAGACACGCATGCAGTGACTGGAGCTATCCATATATGTATATCGAGGGCAAAGGAGGGTAGGGAAGGGAGGAAATTACAGTGTGTGCTACCATCAGATTTGAAAAATACAATAAGTCTTTGATGTGTAAATTATGTGGTCAGCCTAAGCTCATTAACATCATCATTTTGCTGGAGGTTAATATACTTTTGTACATTTCTAATCTCTCCCCCAACACCCAATGAAACATTTCTCGAACGGGGTATTTGATGTCTTTCCTTTTGATGTGCGTTGACAATAATTGCACCACTGCTAGGGAGTAAAAAGACAGAAATGTATAATACGGGTAATAATCTTCGAAATAATGAGGCAACTGGAAAACCGCTGGATTCGGGCAAAGAAAAAAAGCACAAGAGGGAAAATAACACGGCTCTATTTTGTTGAACTGCAGGGGGAGAGCGGTGCATTGTCGGATGTGCCGTGTGTGATTTAATGTGTTAAACCGAGGTCCCGACCTGCCTGTTCAGTTTGCAAGGAAGAAGGTCATTCGAAGCTATCCAATGTGAAAATGGACGTTCAACATAATAATAATAATAATAATAATAATAATAATAATAATAATCCTTGCATTTGATATAGCACTTTATCACATCTTCTAGACGTCTCAAAGCGCTTCACAGAAAATATTGTAAAGTGAATTGACTATATATTTGTGGGCGAAACGCCGCAGCCAATTGCGCGCAGCAGTGTCCCACAAACAGTCGTGGATTGAAGTGATCCATTTATTATGATTTTTTTTTCTTTAGGGATTATTATTAGGCGCGTGGAGTAAGGAAACTTGCCCAAGGTTTCGCCCTGCCGGGAATCAAACCCAGGTCTCTCGCTTGCAAGGCGAGTGCTATAACCACTGAGCTACTGGACACCATATTCCTATTCTTATTCCAAAAGAGAAGCGAGTTTCTCCCTCTCAATGATCCAGCCAACAAGCCCCCAGAAAGAAAATAAATAACTCTTGGGTGTTTTGTGGGACGTTGCTGTGAGTAAGCAAATTGGCTGCCGTGTTCTCCTGCAAACACACAGCTCGAGGACACCTCAATTTGGTAATAAAATAATAACAATAATAATAACAATAACAATAATAATAATCCTTGCATTTGATATAGCGCCTTATCACTTTGTTGAGATGTCTCAAAGCGCTTCACAGAATATACTGCAAAGTGGATTGACTGTATATTTTTATGGGAGAAATGTGGAAGCCAATCATGCGCAGCAGTGTCCCACAATTAGTCGTGGATTGAGCGACCAAATTATTTTTTTTTTAAGGGATTATTACCCCCGGAAGGTAATCTGCCAATCGACTAACAACTGGATTCCTACTTACTGCTGGATAAACAGAGGCCTGTGGAGTAAGGAAACTTGCCTAAGGTTTTTCCCCGCCTGCAAATCGAACCCGGGTCCTCTAGATTGCGAGGTGAGAGCTCTAACTACCATGTCGCAAGACTCCACAGGCATGATAAGATGCAACATCAGATGCAATACAGCTTTACAAACCTAGTCATGTAGCATTTCAGAGGGTCAAGAATTTGACAAATTGCTGAATGCAGTTTTAGACTTAGCTTTGGAGCCTGTTTTTCTTCCAAGAAAAGCGCACCAAAAAAATAAAGGCAGTTTCCAAATTAAGGCCATGTTTAACAATCTGCCAAATTGCAGAGGTTCTGAAATGCCAGACCTGAGCGGAGTTTTTGCTCAGTGGCTCGGAGCGATTTCAGTGTTTGCCGAAGTGGAAGTGGAAAAGGAAAAGGTTTCACAGCAAATTACAGCAGGTGCCCAAGCAAAATGGGAACATATTTACGAGCAATTTTTTTTTAATGCCCAGGTGGGAACACAGGCATTGACACACAAGGAGAGATCTTGTAAGGGATGCTGAAATGTGAGCAACATGCAATCATGGGTATATACAGGCAATATATATTTATACAGGTCTATCCATCAATTTTAAAGTGAAGTAAACTACCCTTAGCCTTCTTTATGTGGGGCAAACCTGTTCATTCGGTGCCTTGGGAGTAATTGAATGACTTTGTTGAGAAGCAGGAGGAATGGACTATGTAGGTTCCAAAACAATAATGCGTTAACCTGTAAAACCCAGGAGCATTCCTGTGATACTAGTAGCATAGTGGTGTTCGTTTCAGTGCTTTTCAGTACACCCATAAAAGTCTATTGAGTCGAACAGGAGCATCAATATCTAATGAGGAATCTATTACAGTATCTCGCGGTTCATTAAAAACAATTGCTCCCAAGTATCCCTCTGGCCTGGCTCTGCACACGCTCTGTTTGCCTACCAGACGTTTACAGGTACTGTAGTGAGACATTGCCACAGAGTTGATGTTCGTTATCTTTTAGGGTCTGAGGAAGAGCAAGGATTCTTCCCACTTGGCTCCTGTTAACCCTGCAAGCCAAAGCCCAACAGGTTGAGCAGCAGGAAGCTTGCCAGACAGCAAGCTCTCAATGGGTAAGTTGACTGCTTAAACCCCAGCAGTTCCCCACCCCCTCCCACCCCCCAACCACCCGAACAAACAACTCTGGCCAACAATCTGCCCAGATAAAATCCCTTGTTGTCTTCACGGCTGTTTGTGTCTGTGTGCAAATTGGTTACCGCGATCGCCCACAAAAACACATGTAAAGTCCTGTGAAGTGCCTTGAGATGTCATCTGATGTGAAAGGCACTTTATCAAACTGCAATGATTGTTATTCATATTATTGTTATCCCCCCCCCGCGCACCCCACGTACACACACACTCCCAACAGCAAAATAAAACTAGACGGACAACTGAATTGAGTCAAGACAACAGAATCGCTGGCGGGTTTAATAAGCAGGCAGACTATGAGTGATCTTAGCATTGAGATTCGTCTTTCCTATGACTGAGGTTCAAAGTTGTGTAGGTCTAGAGTGGTGAGGAGCAATGGCAAGACTACTTTTTTTTGTGATGTGATCAACACATCACATCATCACCTGATCATTACAAGAAACAAACAAAACCCGAGCCTTCGAAACAAAACCCTGTGTTGGTGGCTTCATCAAAGAATAAGTTGCTTTTTCTTTCTGCCTTACACAATAAAAACCACAGGTGGGGGGAAAAAAAATTCTAACTCCGAAATTTAGAAGAACATTCTATTCAAAATAAAAAAATGGTACATTCGCAAAGCAGAAAAGAATCTGAAGTATTTGCAAAAGAGAGTTGTAATTTTAATTCAGGAGACTTTCATGCATAGAGTGAATCACATTGGGTTGGCAGATATACACAGCTGGGACCAATACAAATTTACAAGTGACAAATGAAATATGTATTTCACACAACTGGAACAGATTTACTTCTACAGGAGAAATATTTTATGCAAGCGTATTTTATTCTCTAAAATGAATCTGGAGAATTAGAGTTACACACTTCGCGATGGGCGCATATGAATGGGGTTCCCAGTCAGTCTGCCCTTGTGAAAGGAAAATTGTGATTATTTTCCTTTCCTCGGCTCCCCCTTCCCCGCCTCACTCCATCCATGTTACGGAAGATGTGGAGTCCTGTAGCTCAGTGGTTAGAGTGCTCACCTCGCAAGCGAAAGACCTAGGTTCGATTCCCAGCAGGGTGAAATGCTGGGCAAGTTTCCTTACTCCACATGCTTCTGTTTACCTAGCAATAAATAGGAAACCACTTGTTAGTCGATTGGCAGATTGCTTTTCCGGGAGTAATAGTTCTTTTAAAAAAAATTATAATTTGGTCACTTTAACTGTTTGTGGGACACTGCTATGCGTAATTGGCTGCTGAGTTTCGCCCACAAAATGTACAGTCAATTCACTTTATTGTATCTTCTGTGAAGCGCTTTGAGACGTCTCAGACATGATAAGGCGTTATATCAAATGCAAGGATTATTATTATTATTATGTTACACCAAACATGGGGACATTATCTGTCTTAAAAATGATGGAGTTCACACACTAACACCCATCCTCTGAACGTCTAAATGCACTTTTTAAACACTTGTACTGAATACGATTAAGTACTTCTATATACAATGATTATCATTCTTCCACGTATTCAGTTGTTGGTCAGTGCACTGTAGAAAAAAACATGGGAGTAACAGGACTTTGTGGACACCTTGTAGATTGACTTTATTTGTTGCATTTTCAAAGCATCCAGCATTTAGTAAAATTCCTAATTTAAACCTTAATCTGGAAGCCGTTTTTTTATCTCTTTTCTGGACATTTCTTTTCAGGAACCTCAGGCAGCTGTCTCCAGAGTTTCAAGAATGAATTCAACAAAGTGCCAGTTTCCAGGTATTTCAAGATTTCCATAAAGAATCCCAGGAGAATTTGCCCCAATTATTCTGGAAACTCTCATTAGACACTGCATCCGAGCACAGAATAGATTGTGCAAGAGCTGAGCTCTATCACCAGACTGCGAGCACTAACAAGACTGTGTTGGACCAACTTTCCCGCAACAAAGCCGGTCGCTAGGTCAAATCTAAGAAAGATTTGGCGCGTGTTTCACACTGTTTCAATGGGAAACAACAACTTGACGTCCCAGTGGCTGAATGGTGAACAGATGTCCAGTGCGGTCTGATGCAGCCTGGAAAATAACACACCATCCAGCAAAATCAATCAGTATTTGTAACAATTCTCTTCAAGAAATGCTTGCGTCAAACTAGCGCGACCTTCAAACTATTGTCACTCATATGTTGATAATGTGGAAAAATCAGTTCCCCCCCGTTGTTATTATTCAATAGATTATGGATGCTAACTCGTCCTCTTAAGCTGTAACATTGCAGCAAGCGGCAGATTTGACCCAGCGATGTGTCCTCAGTCCATGCGCAGTGATACCAGCCTCACTGGTAGCAGCTGTGGAGCTTCTGAACCATATGCCCTTGGCAAACAATACATCAGCTGCCTCACATCATCAGTGATGTCTGCACAAGCGCATTGCTGAAGCCAGGGTTTGAAATGCAAAAAAAATACTAATGTCTGTCGGAATATTTTTCTTCACTTGTGTAAAAATATCCACCCCACGCACACCCCGAATCCAACCCCCCAACTCCGGTACAAACCCTCAACTGTACAGCGCCTGGGGACATCCGCTTGATGTGAAAAGCGCTTTATAAATGCCATTTTTGTTGCTATTGTGATGTAAATATAGGCATTATGGATTTCAGCTTATTGTGCAAAAGGTGAGCCTGAAAGGAGCATCCTTTGCGAAAGGCACTGTGTAAACAACAACCTGCATTTTATATAGCAGCCTTCACACAGGCTAGCGTCTCGGAGTATTTGTTAACGTAGGTTACTGTTTGTTGTTTCTCAAATCTCCTTGAACATATTCAAGACTGAGATAGATAGATAGATTTCTTATTGCAAAAGGGGTTAAGGGATATGGGGATAAGGCAGTGTCAGGTTATTAGCTGGAGTTAGATTAGAAGATCAGCCGTGATTGAATGGCGGGGCAGGCTCGAAGGGCCGAATGGCCTACTCCTGCTCCTACATGTTATGTTATAATAACAATAATCATAAAAATATTATAATCTTTGAACTTGATAGGCCGCCTTTCATGCTAGGGTGACGTCTCAAAGCTCTCCAAAGTATTGACTGTGAAAAGCGTAGCCAATTTGCATACAGTGACATCCCCGCAAACAGCCACAAAGCGAATGAGCCATTTTACTTGGAGGAATTGTTGGCCAGGAAGCTGGGAGAGAGAAATTGCCCTCCCTTCATTTTATCTTGAAGAGATACTTCCTGCTTGGAGATGCACTGCTGAACCTTGCCCCCAGGGATCAGTGCTATTTGCTCGGAGGGAGGGGGGGTTGTCACAGGACTGATAAGAGGTGGGTTAAGTTGAGGAATCCAGTTGAATATTGCTTTGTGCAGAGAGCGACTTACATCTCTTTTATTTCATTGAGACACTCGCTACCATTCATCAGACGGAGTTTGTGCTGTGTTATCAGAAGGGTTGACTCACTACCTCTCTCAGGGTCCTGTGTGCAGAGATAAGACTCCTGCACAGTGCATGTTTGTCAGTTTTGATGAAAGACTTCATCTGCTGAAGCATCTTGTCTGGTCTGGCGGAGTGTTAGAGAGAAGATTGTCCTGTCACTGTTGAATAATTCCTTCTCAGCATTCCCCAAGACTGAAGTGGAGCTCAGAGAGAGTGGTAGGGGAAGTGGTGAGTAAGGGGATGGGGCGTGGAAAGATTGAGAACGTAGTGTTAGAAAGCTTTTGAAAGCCTGCATTTGTTACCTCTTGCCCTGCATCATGATGTCAACACGTCAGTTTGCTTTTCCTTCAGCGAGTCCCGTGGGATTGATTGAGGTGTCAGGGAGACAGAGACCTTTTCGCCCCTGCCTGTCACTGCCAGGTTAAACCAAGCCCATCCCTGTCACTCTCCACTTGCATTTCGCGAACGGGAGGGCTTGTTAAACAACGTAACAAGTGAATGAAAATATCAACTTGACAAATTGTAGTGTGGATTGATTCTCCTCTCCCTCCCTCCTCCCTCCTTCCCTCCCTCTCCACAATCTACAAATTCAAGCGAATGGTTAGCTGTCTACAAGCACGCACTTGAGAGACAGAGAGAGAGAGAGAAAGAGAGAGCGAGAGAGGAAGGAGCCACATTGTAAAATCTGGAGTGAGCTCAGAGACGTGCGACGAAAACCTCAGAAATGGTTCTTTTTTTAACCATTTGAAGAAGTTGAAAAACTGAGTTCCTTGAAAATAATAATCCTCACCTTTGATACATCTCCTTTCATGGCAGGAGAACGTCTCAAAAGGTCTCTTCCCCTAACATTAGAGGACTTCACCTCCGACAATGCAGCTCCCCCCACACTGGTCTGAAACGTCAGCCTAGACAATGTGACTCAAACCCACAACCTTCTCACTCAGAGGTGAGTGCTACCAACTGAGTCGCCTTCTGTCACCTTCAAAGGATTGAACCAAATAGTGAATTGACTTTGACTTGTTTTCGTGAATGAAACGTTCTTGAATCACTTTGAATTCCTCTTTAAACGCTCACCCTTCCTGTTCGAAATCCCTTTAAAAATAAAAAAGTAAATAAACTTGGCCACTCAAACCACGACTGTTTGTGGGACATTGCTGTGAGCAATTGGCTGCCGCGTTTCACCCATAAAATATACAGTCAATTCGCTTTACAATATAGTCTGTGAAGCGCTTTGAGACATCTCGAAGACGTGATAAGAAGTGTTGATTCTTTCAAACACAAATTAGATAGTTTTCTTTTAGGAAATAACATTCTGGGATATAGTACATAGGTAGTTTGGGACACAAGTGTGCATGCGAGCTCCAGGAAGGTGGAAGGCGAACCAGATGGACTTTGGTCTCTTTTCGTCTAGCATTTCTTATGTTCTTATAAGGCGCTATATCAAATGCAAAGATTATCATTATTATAATCTGTATTCCCTTTGTTAGTGTTCAGATTGCCTCTGTTCCTGCTGCTCAGGGTTTAATTGCACTGCTGGAAGGAATGTATTTTCGCTTCCAGATGTGACTCAGATTAATAGAATAATACAAGAGTTTAAGATAGCAGCAAGCTGCTCGCAGAACTGTACCCAGGCCCAGTGTCTCTGAAAGTGCAAGGTTGAGGAAGTTGCTTTTAACAGCAAATGGCCTGAAATAATTGCTACTGCGGTACAGCAAATTAAAATTAGTTCATTCTTCATTACATGATATCATTACATGGCTTCAACTCAGAATAAATCCACCATCAAAGCAATTGTCGTTATCCAAGAAGGGGAAGTAGGAACTCGTTAGATCTATAGATATTTTTAAAGCCATGTTCATTCCATCGCTACCTCATAAAAATGCGGCAATGTTTTTAAGACCGCACGCTCTCTCTCTTTCGCTCTCTTTCTCGCCAGGGAAATTGGCTGCAGTCTATCTGCGTTGGTCGTTGAGCTGAGCTGAGACTCTGTTGTTCACCTGAGCTGAACCACTCACTGTTAATTGAGTGCGGATTATGCCTGAACTTTGGCTCACTCCAAAACATTTTCCATTCCCCACTGACTTCCTTTGAAATAAGAAATTCCATTGCACAGGTGCAGAGAAACCAGGGGCCAATGTAATCTTTCATGTCCTGTTATCTCCCACCAAACTGCAGAGTCCAATTACACGCATAATAATAATCATCCTGGCATTTGATGCAGTGCCTTTAATGTAAGGAGGACATCTCAAAGCACTTCACTGGGTATACTGTAGAGTGTGATGATGCATTATATAGGCAAAAACAGACATAAATAATAATAATAAGTCTTGCATTTGATATAGCGCCTTTTCACATTGTTGAGACGTCTCAAAGCGCTTCACAGAATATACCATAAAGATTGTGTACTTTGTGGGCGAAACAGCCATAGATGTAATGAAGCCCCCTCTCCACAAGGATATTTCTATTCTTTTTTTGGATGGGGATGGGGGTGGTTAGCAGAGGTATTAATTCAACGGTTTCCAACTTGCACTAAAAGCCAGCAAATAAAATCAAATCAGTGCATTTACAAAAGATCATGATATCAATTAAGCAAAGTGCTGCAGTAATTATTTTTTTGTCACATTTTACACAGATGAATTAAGTAGAGATTGTAACTGGCTCTCAGTATCGATTAGTTAAGTAATAGACAGCAAGAAATGGGAATGGGCACCAGAGAATTGGAAAAAGCAATCGTGTGGGACATTAACACTGCATGCAAATACAGTTTCAGCCCCTCAAGGGCAGTGATCAACCAACCACCCAAGATTAGCAATGAAAGTGGAGCGCAAAACAGTTACAAGTCAATTTACATGCAACGCAATGCAAAGCCTTTCATGTCAGGAGCACTTTACATTGCTGGCTGGGCACCCAAGCTCGGGGGGTGGGAGAGAGCTGAAGAGCATTGGGAGGGGACAGAAATAATAATAATAATCCTTGCATTTGATATAGGACCTTATCATGTCATTGAGACGTCTCAAGCCGCAGCAGGTCAGCAGATCGCAGAGGTAGGAAGAGGAAGGGGCCAGACCGTGGAGGGTCTTGAAGGAGAAGATAAGGATTTTGAACTCTATCCTCTGAGGGATGGGGAACCAGTGGAGCTGGGGGGGGAGGGTTGTTGGGGATGATGGGGACATCAAGCCTGGTGTGGGAGAGGACATAAGCTGCAGAGTTCTGGATGATTTCAAGCTTGTGGAGGGAAGAGTTGGGAAAGCCGATAAGCAGGATGTTGGCATGGTCAAGCCTAGATGTGATAATGCGTGGATGAGGGTTTCGGCGGCGTGAGGGGTGAGGCAGTGATGGAGCCGGGCGATGTTGCGGAGGTGGGGTAGAAAGGACAGTTGAGGGTTAAACAAGATGCCAAGGTTCCAGACTAGCTCGGTGAGATGGAGTATGCATCCTTGGATGGTGATGCTGTTAGATTAAAGAATGCGACTTCAGGAAACCAGTTTGGAAGAACATAAGTGCTAACTACAGAACACAACTTACCCTTGTGGGACCTCCCTAACAATTTGGGCTTTGACTTGAAGAGAAGCCGACAGCTCCATGTCTCACCGTTTATCCCTTTACTTTACTCGTGGTTATCTGATGAGCATCCCACAAGGTTCTATTTAAGTACAGACTCCCATTTGCTAAACCACAAGAGTGTTTTCAGGAGTGGAGCAAAGGCTATTGTGAAGGTGGGTGTTGTGACTGAGAATCCAGTGTTTACGTGATGGGATACAATTGGAGGTTGGCAAGAAGGGTTTATTACGGTGAAAAGATCAACAGAGCAAACACATCAGACCCAACCACGCTGCCAGACCATGGTTCATCACCAGCCAGGATCAGGATTCATTCTCTCCGGAAGTCAAAATGTATTTTCCTCTAGACCAACATGCTACAAACATACCTAACAGTAAGTAGGAACCTGGTGGTTATTCAAGGGCGGTGTTACTCGCTTTCCCGGGAGTAATAATCCCTACAAAAAAATAAATATGTAAAATAATAATAATTTGGTCACTCAATTCACAACTGTTTGTGGGACACTGCTGTGTGCAATTGGTTGCCGCATTTCGCCCATAAAATAACAATCGGGTTTCTACTTCTGCTCGGTAAACAGAGACGAGTGGAGGAAGGAAACTTGCCTAAGCTCACGAAAAGTAAAATTCAAGCAGCTTTGCAATTCAAATGATATGTTATGCAAATGCCACAAGACAAGTGAAAAGCTTTGCAAAATACTAAATACACAGACTCCCTTTTACTTCACAGTAAAATTCAGTCCACTTTATAATATATTCTGTGGAGCCATTTGAGACGTGATAAGGCGCTATATCAAATGCAAGGATTATTATTATTTATTATTATTATCTTCAGTCTCTAATCTCAAGGGTTGTGTGCTATCTCATTACTTGGAGTGGAATGTGTACTCTCTCCCAGAGGGGACACTGTAATAAATTATTATTAATTTTGATACTTGTATTTTCCCCACAATTATAATATCACATTTCAATGTGCTTTTTGTTCTGCCAGTCCTGATGATGATGATAATAATAATCCTTGCATTTGGTATAGCACCTTTCATGTCGGTAGACTTCCCAAAGCACTTCACAGAATTTTACTGTGAAGTGGAGCGACTGTGTATTTTGTATTTTGCTAAGCTTTTCACTTGTCTTGTGGCATTTGCATAACATATTTGAATTGCAAAGCTACTTGAATTTTACTTTTCATAGATCTTAGGCAAGTTTCCTTACTCCACTCGTCACTGTTTACCTAGCAGAAGTAGAAACGTTAGTCGATTGGCGGATCACTTTCCGGGGGTAATAATCCTTAAAAAAAAGTGGTCACTCAATCCATGACTGTTTGTGGGATACTGCTCTGTGCAATTGGCTGCCAACAAAATACGTAGTCACTCCATTTTATAATACATTCTGCTTTGAGACATCTCAACAACGTGATAAGTCGCTATATCAAATGCGAAGATTATTATTATACACGCTACATCAAAGAGAAATTATAAACTTTAACACTGGTTCACATTTCAAGGCATCAGCAGATAATCAAGGGAATGAAATTGCACTTCTCATGCCTTGAAAATTCTTCCACAGATCCCGAACAAGATAGGTTCAGATGAAGAAACTTCAGGCCCATTGAATCTCTGAACCCAAGCCTTGCACTGCTCGTTACAGCATCGAGACGTCTTCTAAACATACAGGTCACTCGCCTTTGAACAATAAACTGCAAACAGGAAACATGGGTCTATTCGGCAAAGTGCGTGCATCGTGTAAACAGGACACAAATCATGGTTTAAGCCAGGGTGTTCCAACTGGCGGTCCGTGGCCCCCCACCCCGCCCCTTCCTCCATTTCATCTGGCCCACCCGCTCCCTCCATAACCCGTAAACGTTATGTTATGTTTCTGCAAGGGAAACACAAAAATATCGCTTATGTGGCCAGTGGAAGTTTTTCAAAAAAGACCTCCGGTTCTCAGCAGCTAAAAGGTTGGACCAATTTGTTCGTATAGAGGATAGATCACAAGAGAAGTTCAGTTGGCATTTCAGCCCATTTGATCTCATCCTTTCAAAGAAACATATCCCATGGTCAAGTTGTTTCTTAAATGAATATGGAGTCCTGCCGTGAAGGATCTTTCGGTAATAATTATCTGAGAAAAGATTACTCCCTGGTGTCTGTCCTGAAGTAGACCTTTGCAACCAGGGACAGACAGCAGAAAGTATTTCTATTTAAGTCAATGGTCAACAATAACCTTACCTCATCTCTCCACATTGCAGGAAAGCTTAGAAGTCTTTTTTTTTGCAATTAACAGAATTTGCATTGCAATAGAAATCGGTTTGAATTGCATAATCAGCAATGACCCGTTCCACATTCTCATTAATAATTCACAAAATAAAATCCTCTCTTCAGTAAACTTTGGGGTAGTGTAATTGATGTGTCATTTGGCATAACAGCTTCCTGAACTGTGCTAACTAAATCAAATATGCATTCACAAATGCAATCACAAATGAGGTTGTTCCTCGTTGTGTTTTAGCTGCTGCTCAGGTCACTCAATCCATGACTGTTTGTGGGACACTGCTGTGCGCAATTGGCTACTGCGTTTTGCCCACAAAGTATACAATCAATCCACTTTACAGTATATTCCGTGAAGCGCTTTGAGACGTCTCAACGACGTGATAAGGCGCAATATCAAATGCAAGGATTATTATTGTTAATAAGAATAGCTGACAGCTTGGTGAAGGCTGTAACTTATAGGCTAACAAAAGTGAAACACAATCCCGTTCCTCTCTTTAATTTCACAGCAGTGAGCTTTACATTTTACTATGGGTGTCGGTAAACTTTTCCTAATATAAATAATAACAGTAATCCTTTCATTAGATATCACGCCTTATCATGTTTTTTCGAGATGTCTCAAAGCCCTTCACAGAATATACTGTAAAGTGAATTGACTGTGTATTTTGTGGGCGAAACACAACAGTCAATTGCGCACAGCAGCGTCCCTCAAACAGTCGTGGATTGAGTGACCACATTATTATTATTTTGAAAAGATATACAAATGCTTTGGAATATGGTTACTAATGAATATTGATTAATTGGTATTAATTGAATAGTAATAATAAACGAAATGGAATCTACAATTACAGATGTGGCAGTCATTGGTGATTAAATACCGTATATATGATTGTGAAATCCCATCAAATAACAGCCATCTTATATTCATGTTGCATTCGTAACATATCTCTATTGATACTGTTGGGGTTCGCTTCCAAGTAATTTGGCAATATTAAACCGAAAAACATAGCGAAACCCAAGATAAAGAAATATTTTTGGGCAAAACGGCTATGGATTTAAGTGTGTGTCAGACAACCAAACCTTGGCTGATCCCTACCGCACCCCAAACCTGTCAATTATTATTTTATAAAATGGGTTTGGGGTCAAATATATTCAAATCACATCATCCGTCTCCAATGTTGCCCATGCAGATGCTGTACTGGGTTGTTAATGGGCAGGTCGTAGAATTCATAGGAGCTAATGCAGAAACATTTTACCTGTGTTTGCATGCAAAGGTCCTCTTTACTGCCTAATAAAATACTTATGTGATACCAAGATGTTTAGGTATGGAATCTGCGAACACAAGTACCCAGTGCAAGAAAAATAGATAAGATAAACTTGTTAAGTGCCGAAATAGCAGCAATTAGCAGCTTTCGGCCCAGACCTCTTGGACACGTGAAATGACAGCGTTTATCAATCCTGTATTTTGTTGGCATGGCTGTAATTAGTTTAAACAGTTTACAGTCTTGCACTCAGTGAAGAAGGAGGTTAATTGTTCGAAGAGGGAATGTCTTAATTAAAGCTCATAAGCTTGGATCCAGCTCTCTCCTTTAATTACGACCTGTCTGATAAAATTCAGAATCCGCTGTCTCTCTTAGCACTGAAGGTATAATGTGCACTTAACGCAGGACTGGTGGAACCCCATTAAGTTCAAGAACCGATATAAAGGATTCATTAGAAAACCAAAATAATTATTTCTCAACTTTTTGGCAAATAAGCTAAGCTATCTATCTGGATCCTTTGGGGTTTGGGCCAATGAGATGCACACTAGAAACTCCCACTAGACCTGCTATTTTTCTGTCAGGTTTATCAATTAACGAAGCCTCACCAAATCCCTACAAAGCATGGCTTTTGTGAGGGATTGCAGGCAAATTTTGATCTTGTATCAGATGCTTTTTGATTACCAGGGATCTGTTTTGTGCAGCTTGGAAGGTATTACAGTGCACAGATGTGTAACTTGGCAAACTGGTTCATGTGTTTATTTTAAATTATTGTTTATTTTATTTGTGCTATATCAAATGCAAGGATTATATTATTATTATTATTCATTATTATAGGTGAACTCCAGGGTATGTAGCTCATCTGCAATCAACATTAGCAAAAACAGCGAGAAATGCAACTAACTGCAGTGCTACAAATTTGTTTGACACATACTTAAACCCGTAGCCATGATAATAATAATAATAATAATAATAATAATAATAATAATAATCCTCGCATTTGATATCGCACCTTATCACATTGTTGAGAAGTCTCAAAGCAGAATATATTGTAAAGCGGAGTGACTGTATTTTATCAGCACACAGTGTCCCACGTACAGTTGTGGATTGAGTAACCATATTATTTTCTAAGGGATTATTACCCCCCAGAAAGCGATCCACCAATCAACTAACAACTGGGTTCTTACTTACTGCTAAGTAAACAGAGGCGTGTGGAGCAAGGAAACTTGCCTAAGGTTACGACCCGCCCGGGAATCGAATGCGGATCCTCTCGCTCGCGAGGCGAGTGCTCTAACTAATATGCCAACAGGACTCTACTGTATAAATACATAGAAATGCAAGCTGTTGTTGTCATCGTCACTCATTTGTTGCAGCAGAGACTCAGAGAGGACCTCTTTTACACACACCGTCAAACTCAATGGTGGATTTTACAGCAAATTCAATAGCTTGCTGTCGTCCTTTCATTTCAGATCTTTTATGGTTGAATTCCAATTTGAAAAGGCAGTATCAGGGCAAATGAAGTAATTTATCACTGTAACAGGGTTTTATGTATACATTTGTGAGAAAGTCATCGCTGAAAGGGAACGGAATTAAAACTGCTCAAAACTGTTCCCAATTAATATCCTCTCAGAATAACCACGTGCAGGGGACGGTCTTATTTAGGGATTGTTTCCCCTTCCCCCCGACTGTCACTGTCCCACCATCAACCCTTATGTCTCAGTAATCTGTCCTGCAGCTGTGTAGCTTTGCGAAGGCTGAATGGGACATATACAAATAAAAATCTTGACAAGTTTTGTGGGACTAGAAAATAAGGCGACAAAGTTTGAAAAGAGTCACTTTGAGACTGTGATCCTGTAAAAATAAACTGTCAAGTGGACAATAAAATGATTTAGTAAAATAGAACCGCGCTGGAAGAGGTCAGATAGTAAAGGCAACAATTCCGACTGTGTCTCAGTGGCTGTAGTTATTTTGAAGCAAAGGTTATTCTACAGTATTTACTGAGAAGTTAATAATTAGGCTGTTATAGTGTATAAGGGAATAAATAATACTCCAAAACGTCTTTTTTATTTAATCTCTGTCAAAAACATTATAGAGCCAGACATCTTCCCCATGTCACTCTGCGAGTGCAATGTGTAAAGCACATCAAATGTGGTTCATCAATGAAGTGAAGCGTCAATTTTATCAGGGGATTGTTGGCCAGGACCCAGGGAGTACTCCCTTCTCTTTTCGAGCAGTGTCACGGGATTTTTTAACGTCCAGCTGAAAAGCCAGATGGAACCTCAGTTTCTCTGACAATGTGGTGCTCCCCCCAGCACTTCACTGGAGCATCAGCTTAGATAGTGAGCTCAAAGTCCCCAACGTAGGCCTCAAAGCCACAACTTTGTGACTCAGAGGCGAGACTGGAACCGATTTGTACCTTCCACTGTGCCAAGCAGGGAAGGACGTTCTGCTTGCTTCCTTCATTTTTTGCTCTTCAAAAACCACAGTCATAAATAACAGTGCAAGCAATTTGCAAGGCTGTTTCCAGCAGTAAAGTGATTCAGAATGGGAAATAGCAATTTTAGACCCTGTCACAAAATGGCTTTTGCCTGTTAGTTAGTCTGTCAAGCCACATTGTCTTTGGCATCATCCCTTCACATATTAGTTTTGTTCTGTTTATTCCTAACCGCGTCGATTTGCTGTTTTTCTGCTTTCCCAGTGTCATTCTTTTTCAATTCTACTCTTGCGGTTTCCATTTATCCATGTTTCACACTTAAAAAAAACGATGCTGGCTCTCTCACACAAAAGGAGACGGGCTGCACTCTCCATCCCATTAGAAATATCCTTTCCCATGAAGCGAAATGAATTGAAACAGTCTGTTCTCAGAACAATCCTGACTTGATCTGCACCATGAACACCCAGCATCCTATTACAGAAATGATCAACTCGCAAGGCTAACCTCAATGAAACATTCACTTCCTGCTACAATATCCTCCAGACCAAGATGAACAGAGTTGAATTAAGAATGATAACACTTCGCACACACACACATAGGCAATAAGGGACTCAGGCCCAGTGACCTTTTGGAAGGTAGGGAGAAGGTTTAGTCCCTGCAAATGGCTTAAACGCACAAAAAGAAACAGCTTGATGCCACGATGAGAAGACATTGGGTATCTCGTATCATAGTGGTCACCGCGCTCGCCTCGCAAATGAGAGGACCCAGGTTCGATTCCCGGATGGGGAGAAACCATAGGTAAGTTACTCCATCAACCTCCGTTTACCTAGCAGTAAGGAGGAACCCGGTTGTTAGTCAATTGGCGGATCGCTTTCCGCAGTTAATAATCCCTTCCAAAAATGGGTCACTCAATCCATGACTGTTTGTGGGACACTGCTGTGCGTACTTGGCTGCTGCATTTCGCTCACAAAATATACAGTCACTCCACTTTACAATATATTCTGTGAAGCGCTTTGGGACGTCTCAACGAGGTGATAAGGCGCTATATCAAACGCAAAAGGATTATGATTATTAAGGGGACGAAGGGGCTTCTTCACCCGAGCTGATCTTGCGTTAGCTTGTAAAAATTATTGTAGGAGGTGGGGTATGGGGGGGGACTTGAATTCGGTCTTAATTTGAGAGCTGGGGGGGAAATGGCAGCTTCCAAATTCGGGCTAAATTTAATTATTTTCATCAACTCTGTACCATCTTATGTTTTGAGACAAAACACAAGGAACCCAGTGAGAGGAGGCAGCCGATGACTTGAGTTGGTTAAGATACGAAACTGTTTTCAGAACGAATGGAGATTCTAAAATTCAACGATATATCTTTCACGTTAGCAACTCCAGTGCAGACTTGATGTTAAACTGACACATTTAGTTTATCTCTTTGATTTTGCAATGGTCTGCTAATTCAGCCCTATGGCTTGGTTCAAGCTCACATCTGCTGCATTCAATCTCAATTTACATTACATTCTGTTACTTTCCTCAGATGAAAATATTATTCTTCACAGGCACACACACAAGTACATACGCACCACCACCAAAAACACACATGCAAACACACACACACACAAAATGCATACCCCAAAACACACACACAATCTAATTCTTTTATTTTGTGCACCCAAATAGCATAATAATTCCTGCTCTATAAAGAAATATCAATGCTGGAAATACGCATGGTTCCAGCATGCTAAATTATGTTTTAGTGTGACTTATTTCAAAATCGCAACTCTACAGAAAGCAATATGAAAATGTCATACCTTTGAAAATGAAATGGAAACACCTCCCACAGGCATGATATCAAAATAGTTTAAAGCTTTGAAATTATTGGGCCGCTTAATTTCTGGGTAAAACTCTTGCTATTCTATATTTTTATTTCAACACCTGCAGAAAGTAGAAGATCAATATTAAACATCAGGACACGTTCAACGCCATTGTGAGATGTTGGTGCTTTGGGACGTCTCAACGACAGGATAAGGCGCTATATCGAATACAAGGATTATTGTTATTATTATTATTGAAATCACCCACATTGCAAATTGGCTGCCGTATTCGCTCACAAAAACACACAGTCACTCCACTTTAAAGTGTATCCTGTGAAGCACTTTGAGGCATCTTGTTGACTTGGTATCAAATGCAATTATTGCAATTCTCTGCAGCCTCTCCTGTTAGATGTAACTAGTCACAATCTGACTCTCTGCTCTGCGTTATCAGGCGAAAACATTATTAGTTTGTTCTCTCTTTGCTTTTTTTTCCTTTCGATGCAGAAAACAATGATAATAACACTGCTTTTCATAGAGGTTTGCTTATCTGATGGAACAGAACAATCAACTTGTCCTCCTGCAAACAGCACAGCATAGATATTTCATATTTTACTCTGCAATAAATTGTAATTCATGAAAATCTTACAGGAAGATTGCAGAATGCAGGAGCCATGATGACATTAAGAACATTGTGGGAGAGGGAGAAAAAAACCACAATGATAATACTAATCCTTGCATTTGATACAACACCGTATCATGTCGCTGTCGAAAGGATCTGGGGGTGCTGATTGACAATAAAATGAAACTATCACAACAATGCTCTGTGGCAGTGAGTAAAGCAAACCAGATGTTGGGATGTACCAAAACATCAATAGCAATCCAAAATAGTGGAGTAATCCTGCCACAGTATAAATCATTGGTGAGACTGTACTTAAGGGTACTGTGTACAGTTCTGGTCGCCTCAGTACAAAAAGGATATGGGAGAAATTCGAGAGGATACAGAGGCGGCAACCAGAATAATTGAGGGAATGAAGGGACTGGACTACAAGAAGCGACTAAGTAAATTGGGACGTGTTCACGCTGGAAAAGAGAAGATTGAGAGGCGACATGATTGCTGTCTTTAAGATTCTAAAGGGGCAAAACCATATAGATCATGACCGGCTGTTTCAACTAGTCCAGAAGTGTAAAACCAGAGGACACGGCCTGCGAGTGAAGGGGAGTAAATTCTGAAGAGGTTGTTAAAACCTAAAATTAGGATTATTTTAGTGTCAGTGTTAAACTCATGTGAGCACACTGGCAGTCTCAGTCCCTGGGAGCAAGTGATGCTGAAACGCATCTAATATTCAATCAAATTTATTGTCTAGAAAATTTGAACCAAAGAAAAACGATTAGGAAAATGATTATTAAGGGAGCTCTGGATAATACAGTGTTAGTGTGTTAACATTGACCTGCGATGATATCCCCATAGATATAAACTCAGTTATGATGATTGTACTTCACTGAGCAGTGACTATCCCAATTGTAAACAGCTGTACATGTGTGGAATTCACTACCCTATAACTGCTGTGGGTCAGTTGAAATCTTTAAGAGGGGTTTAATGGGGATAATAATAATAATAATAATAATAATAATAATAATAATAATAATAATAATAATAATAATAATAATAATAATAATAATAATAATAATAATAATAATAATAATAATAATAATAATAATCCTTTGATACAGCACCTTATCACGTCTGAAAGCACATCACAGAATATATTGTAAAGTGAATTGACCGTATATTTTGTGGGTGAATTGCGGCAGCCAATTGAACACAGCAGTGTCCCACAAACAGTCGAGTGACCAAATTATTATTTATTCATTTTAAAGGGATTATTACCTCCCGGAAAAGCGATCCACCAATCAACTAACAACTGGGTTCCTATTTACTACTAGGTAAACAGACGTGTGGAATAAGGAAACTTGCCTAACAGAACAACAAAATTACATTTACATCGTGCCCTTCACGTCGGGAGGACGTCCCAAGGCGCTGGACAGACAGAGTTACGTACCTGAGCTGGGGGAGGCCGGATGGAGGGACTGTGGACTGTAGTACCAGAGGGTGGGTGCAGAGTGGTGGAAGGCCCACCCGCCAATAGTGGGGCGAGCAAGACGGGAGAACGTGAAGCAGGCCAGAGCCTGCTGAGTGGAGGGAGCGAACAGGATGGTAGGGGGTTAGGAGGTCGGAGAGGTAGTGGGGAGCAAGACCATGGAGGGCTTTGAAGATGAGGACCAGGATCTTGAACTCTGTGTGATGGGAAGCCAGTGGAGTTGGGCAAGGATGGGGATGATAGGGGATGATAGCCTGGTGCTGGAGAGGACACGGGCTGCAGAGTTAGGTTTTGCCCCGGCCACGAATCAAACCAGGATCCGTTCGCTTGCGAGTCGAGCGTTCTAATCGCTACACTACAGGACTCCACCATTGTGTATTGATCACCCTTTGCTGGAGTCTGTTTCTCACTGAAGGGGGAGTTCTGTTATTATAGCTCTTCCCACTGAGCGAGATCAGTGCAATGGTCGACAGCTGTGGATATTGTAGTCTAAAAATGGCAATTTTCACACGAAAGACGTTATGCAGAAGGAACGACTCGGAGAGATCGAGTCCTTCAGGTCTTCTGATGATAACTGCAGCAAGTCGGTGCACAAACTAATTTTGTTTGATGTGACACTGCTGTCGGGAAGATGAGCAGAATGCAGAAATGACGTGCTTAAAAGAACAGAGCAGCTGTTGATACTGAAAGTGAAGAACAATAACATCTGTCGACAGGTACTTGAGGTCTTGCAGGGAATAACAAATTTAGTACTGGTGTGTGTTAGAGAAAAAAGCAGGTGCCTCATTAGATGGTTTCAATTACAGCACCTCCTAACAAAGCTTGCGGTATTCCTCATAAGTGTTCCTTAACTTATTTAAGCGCTGCAAAGGTTTGAAATCTCCAATGCTGATTAGGCACCAGTGAAAAATTGGTAGAACTTGCACTTATTAAAACAAGGAACTCGTTAACGAACACCGTAAATCTAACCCTCATAGTTCCACAAGGCAGTTACATCCAGCAATTGGCTTCATTCTAAAATGTTGAGACAAGAACAACAACTTGCATTTACATAACACCCTTCGTGAGGGGTAGCATCCCGGAGTGCTTAAATATATATGCTGTATTTAAGAGAGACTCTGTATGTATGTATATAAATATATATATATAACCATGGAAAATGTTTTAGTCGATTGGCGGATCACTTTCTGTGGGGCAATAATTCCTTCAAAAAAAGTAATAATTTGGTCACTCAAACCACAACTGGTTGTGGGACACTGCAGTGCACAATTGACTGCTGTGTTTTGCCCACAAAATATACAGCCCATTCACTTTGCAGTATATTCTGTGAAGCGCTTTGAGACGTCTTGACAACTTGGTAAGGTGCTGTGTCAAATGCAAGATTAGCTGACAGCTAAAGTACAGCTGTAACCTACAGACCAACAAAGGTGAAACACAGGTCAGAAGTATGCAAAAAAAATCTTTATATAACGAGGCATATTTTTTCCCCTGCAATATGGTGTCTTGATGATGTGATTAATTAAAGTGTACTTCTTGTTGCATTTACAGTGCTTACACATTACGCGGCAAAGAAAATGAAAACAAATGAATAAATAAATAGCCCCAATTTATCCCCATAGCTTTTCGTATCGAGGCGAGGAGCTCAGCTTGTAAACTGAGTCATCAAATATTTCTTTCCATTATAGATCATTTTTCTAATTAAAATGCCAGCAGCAGTCTGTTTGCATTTTATTCCAATCTTCTCTGCTCTCTCTCCTGTGAATAACATCGAGTAATACACAGTCAATTCACTTTACAGTATGTCCTGTGAAGCGCTTTGAGACGTCTCAATGATATGATACGGCTCAAAATCAAATGCAAGGATTATCATTGTTAATGAATGTTGTGCGGTGACCTTAACAGGACAAAAGGATAACTGATGAATGAATGAACCAATCCCCTATGGTAAAGAGTCTGTCATTAATTTCACAAGACAGTCTTCATTTCTTGCGTAGTGACTGTGTATTTTGTCAATGAATGCAGCAGCCCAATTTGCACCCAGTGATGTCTTGCAAACAGCCATAAAAGCAAAGGATCTTTTTTTTTAATCTGGGGATTGTCGGCCAGGAGAACAGGAAGAACTTCTCTTCTCTTTTTCTAATAGCGCCGCGGGATCTTTAATGTCTGAATAAACAGGGCACAGCAGGGACCTTGGATTAAAGGACGGCGCCTGAGACAACGTAGTGCTCCCCCAGAACTTCACTGGAGCATCAGCCTGAACTGTGAGCTCAAAGTCCTTCAGCACACAGATGTCTTGTTCCTCTGTTGTGGTTGGGCCATAGGTTATTATCCTAAATTACCAAACAACAAAGAAAGGAAATTCATCCAGGTAAACAGCTTTGCTCTGGAGATTGACTCTCTTCGGCTCATTCTAACACAGGATCAATGTAAAAACAAAATGTAAAGCTGCAACTTGTAATGACAGTAAGAGGAAGAAATCTTTCTTACCAAAGGACACAGTTTACATAATTATCCTGTTCCTGTAATTTCTGCATGGTCAAACTCAATCTATTCATGTTCAATCTAGGCAAGTTTCCTTACTCCACACACATTTTTGTTAACCAGCTGTAAGTAGGATCCTGGTTGTTAGTTGATTGGTGGATCGATTTTCCAGGAAGCAATAATCTCTTAAAGAATAAAAAATAAATAATCTGGTCACTCAATCCACGACTGCTTGTGGGACACTGCTGTGCGGAATTGGTTGCCTCGTTTCACCCACAAAATATACAGTCACTTCACTTTCTAGTATATTCTGTGAAGCACGTCTCGAAGACGTGTTAAGGCCCTATATCAAATGCAAGGATTATTATTATTATTTTAAACAATGATGCATCTTAGAGTGGGCATTGGCTTTTTATTAGCTTTCATTCAAAAGATGTTCGGCCAGTTACAAAGCCAGGCACTTGTGACAGCACAGAACACTGTATTAGTTGGAATTAACTCATATTCCAAGCTTCTCTGATCACTTTATGTTTTGTCTGTGCCGGGAATTAAGCAGTAATGGCTGTGTTGCAACCAATCCTCACTTAATTAAGGACAAGATGAGTAAGTGAAGGACAAGTCCATTAATCTTTCACTCTCTCTTTAACTAAGCAGAATTAAGTCTACATGCGGTTCCCGTTATTGATATTAAATTATAGTTTGAAAAAAAGATTTTGATTTGTTATTCCAATGGACTTGGCTTCTGTTCCCATTATGATACTTGCCGTGATATTAAAAGGCGGTTCTGTTTCAATCCAAATATTTCAAACAACCTCACGTAAAGTCGATCAAAAAAACACGAGGAGAACTTTTCAACCAAATAGCTTTCATTTAATCACACTGTTAGGCCTAGAGTTCACCCAAAAAATCTACAATCAATTCACTTTACAGTATATTGTGTGAAGCGCTTTGAGATTTCTATCCAATGTGATAAGGCACTACATCAAATGCAAGGATTATTATTATTATTTATATAAAATATAGGCCTGGATACATGCTAATGCTTTTTAAGAAAGGCAATAGAGCTTCTGAACCAACTTAAAAAAAACAGAACAAAGTTTGTGTGGTTTGTTTGCTATTTACTGCAGGACGTCTGATAAGTAACTAATGTTCTGAGGCAGATTCAATGGCTTTTACAATTCTTCGAGGTTCCAGGTCACGGTTTGCCATTTAAGATTTGCCATTTGAACGTTTACACAGCGTTTCACCTGCCCTTAGGCAAAGTCACAGTCACGCACAACGTGATCTGAACTCACCATTTCATTGCTGGGGGTGAAGCTGTTAACCTTTGCAAAATAAATTTAACACCCGCGCACACGCACACACACGGAAAAATTGTTTGCAGATAAAACATGAAAGGAGACGTGTTTGGTTTGGAAGATTCATAGATCTCTCAGTATTTAATACTTCAATCACAACTTGGCAAGTGAACTAGCCAAATAATCAATACACTTACTGTGGAGAATAAAATTGAAAATTTCGGATCGCTGAAGAAAGACTGCAGTGCAATCGAGAGATTACACACTGTTAATCACAAGAGAAGTTTGGATCAAAAAGGCCCTTCAAGCCATCTGATCTCATCCTTGCATAATCCCAGTCTGACCTTCCTCCCATCACGCCACTCAGTTGTTTATTTGAATGAGTCTGGCAACCTGATCTCAATCACACTTCCTAGTAACCTTCCTAGTAACCTGGCAAGATTATTCTTATTAGTGATAATAATAATACCCGCACTTGACAAAGTAATAATAATAATAACAAGCCTTGCATTTGCTATAACAACAACAGCAACAACAAAATTACATTTGTATATCGTCTTTCACGTCAGGATATAATACCTTATCACGTCTTCGAGACGTCTCAAAGAGCTTCACAGAATAAACTGTAACATGAATTGACTGTATATTTTGTCGGAGAAACATGTGGATTGAGTGACCAAATTATTTTTGTAAGGTATTATTACTCCCAGAAAGTGACTAACAGCTGGGTTCCTACTTACTACTAAGTAAACAGAAGCGTGTGGAGTAAGGAAACTTGCCTAGGGTGTCTCCCCGCCCGAGAATCGAACCCATGTCCTCTCACTTGCAAGACGTGTGTTCTAACCAATACACTTCAGGACTGCAAATCTAACAAATGCTACACATGTTCTTTCTCTCTCAGAAACTTCCCATCTCTACCCCTCAGTCTCACCCTCCTCTCGTTCCCTCAGTCCCTCCTTTGCCTCCTTCAAGGCCCATCTCAAGACCCTCATCTTCGACAGTGCCTTCAATCATCCACCTTCCCCCCTGCCCTCCACCCTCCCAGATCCTGATCCCCAGCTCGGGTCCAAAACACTGTTGTCCAGCACCTTGGGATGTCCTCCCTACGTGAAAGGCGCTAGACAAATGTAATTTTGTTGTTGTTGCTGTTAATGTTGTAAGATTTTTTTTACCTGGGTAGAGAACGGCTGAGTGTGGCAAGATGTGTGAGAGGTTTATTGTGGCCTTACAGGAACTACAGGCAATAAAAACCGCTTTTCTAATAACAGCATAATTCCCGCAACCCGGAAATTCAATTACATGAACAGAAACCCATAATAATTCCTGCCTGGGCAATTTTCCACGCTCAGGGTCGCCTCACTGTTCCCCCCTCACTTGGCGTCCATCCCCACCACTGCAGAGAGAGCCTAGGTGAAGCGCGATGTGTAAAACGCAAGCGGTTTGATTGGTGAAACGTCTTTGCACCAGAAACAGGTTCACCACTTTTACCTCAACGGTCGACGGCTCCTTGATGTTACACAGCCTGTTATCAAGCTGTGCTGATTGCCCTCTGCAATTCATCTTAAGGAGTGGTATCTTTCCTCCAAACTGCATCTTTCTACCTACTTCCAATGCTCAAGGTCGGCTAAGCAGTCGGAATAGCTCTCCCTTAAAGGGCCAGTGATCCAAATTCCGCGTGCTGGCTGACTGACCGCTGAAACGCATCCTCTCAGAATATATGTCAAATTTGCATATCGTGACGCCAAATTGGTACGGTCCACTGAGAATCCTGCTAAGATCTGATAGGAGAAGGGAGTTTCTCTCTGCCGATGTCCTGGGTGGCAATTCCCCCTGCCGCTCCCCTGACCCGCCAATTGGTCGCTCGCTCCATGGTTGTTTGCTTGCCCCGATTGGCTGCCACATTTGCCCTGAAAATGCACACAGCCACCCCACTTTACATATATATTCAGTGAAGCGCTTTGAGACGTTCTCCTGACACGATAGGGAGCCCCAGCAAATGCAAGGATTATTGTTAATGTACTGCAGTTTCTGATGTCTGATGTCCACATACACACACACTTCCTAACATGGGTCTTGAACAGGATAATTTTTCCCCTCCATAACCCAGGGTCACCAAGCCCAATTGCAGTTCTCTCCATAATAATAATGATAATAATAATATTCCTTGCATTTGATATAGTGCTTTATCATGGCCTCGAGACGTCCCAAAGCGCTTCACAGAATATATTGTAAAATGAGTTGACTGTATATTTTGTGGGCGAAACACAGCAGTGCACAGTGGTGTCCCACAAACAGTTGTGGATTGAGTGACCAAATTATTTTTTTATTTATTATTACTCCCGGAAAGTGATCCGCCAATTGACAACCAGGTTCCTACTGACTGCTAGGTAAACAGAGGCACGTGGATTAAGGACACTTGCCTAACGTTTCGTCCTGCCCGGGAATCAAACCCAAGTCCTCTCCCTTGTGAGGCGAGTGCTCTAACCACTTTGCTACTTGACTCTCATCCCATCATTTAACTCAACACTAAAACCAGGGTTTGACCTGGGACCATCCAGGTGAAAATGATCCAGTTCCTCACTATTGCAAGTTAAATGTATCCCTGTGGCTTCCAAGCTGCATAAGTAGCATAATAATAAGTGTGTTTGATACAAAGAGAAGTGACTGGTGTTTGATCATGGTTGTTATCAGAGCAACATTGCAAATACATAAACTGCTTAATGGATTCTTCATGAAACATTTTCTTCAGCAAATGACTTAAACTGCCTGATGTGAAGAGGGAAAGTGGCAGAGAGAAAGAGAGAGAGAGAGAGAGAAAATGACTCACTCATTCACATTGTTGTTATTCCTGTTTAAGAATGAAACACGTCTAAATCCTCTCGCTCGCAGGTCATAATAATAATAATAATAATAATCCTTGCATTTGATATAGCGCTTTTCACGTCGGGAGGACGTCCCAAAGCGCTTCACAGAACACACTGTAAAGTGAATTGACTGTATATTTGTGGGCGAACGCGGCAGCCAATTGCACACAGCAATGTCCCACAATGTCATGAGAGAACAAGCCCCTGTTAAAAAAAGGAATAGATGGCAAAGTGTCTTCATTTTCAGACTCTAACATTAATTCCATCCCAGGCTGATGGGATGAAAGCCTCCTCTCTCTCGCTCTCTTTCTCAATGACAGCTCTAAGGATGCTAAATGAAATGGGTTCAGACAGTTTCAATTCAGTGGCTGGTGAGTGCGTTATCACAGTACGGAACGGTTCATCACATAACATTAAGTTGCTTTAAGTTGACAATCTCAGTCCATGAGGCATTGTTGGATGGATAGTCTAGAGAGTGGGAAGGCCATATTGATGCAGTAGGGCTTGTTCCCCTAAGTCTGGGTATATAGCGCCCCTCACGCAAGGTATCGTCCCAGAGTGCTTGGGGGTTCAGGCACACTTGGGCAAAGATTCCATTCAGCATTGCACCAGGACATTTGGCGATGTTGGTGTTTAATGGGATATCCCTTTATAATCGGGCACAGGTTCAAATGCACGCCAAGCCAATGATCAACAGAATTGATCTCCCGCTCCTGCTTTGCTCTGCGTCTACTCTGCACCAAACGCAATCTCACGAGTCCATTATCCCCCGACTCAGGGTGGAGAAAAGAGACGCGAAAATAACCCTCCGCCTAATAACCATGTCAAAGGGATAAGAGAAAGCATGTTACGGCTGTTGGTATTTCTCCATTGTTGCTCAGGTCCTAACTATCCTCTGCTGGAAATGAGGCTCCGCTGAGGGAATTCGCAGGTTTGGTTAAATTGCCACGGGTTATAACGGCAGAGAGGTACGACCAGGGAGAAGAGAGAGAGGGCGCGAGGAGTGGGTGACAAACTCATTTTACACTGTGCATTTGACAGTCAGTCAGTCAGTCAAAGGCTGGTGTTGGCCAGGGTTGGGAATGGCATTGATATGAGGAGACCCGTGTGGATGGGAAAAACAAATAAGGGATCATTTGTTCTGAACATTACCGTCCCACTCTGCTCACACAGTGACTCTGGTCCGGTGGGGGGGGGGGGGGAGGGGGGGTGGAGTAAACTCTGCGTCACGACTTGTGTGCATGTAATGATAACATATCCAACGTCAAATCCCAATGACTATGCAACAGAGACGGCAGCTTTAACAAGTTAAATGAAAGTTGTTCCCCAACGCACACTCTGGGGGGTTCACAACTCACCCCCTCAAGCCTTGTCCCTTGTCAACCTGCACCTAATACTCTCCAAGACTATGCACAAGAGGATGTGTTCCACTGGAAGGAGAGCATTATCCTCCCTATATTATCAGGCAAATGGAAATTTCCATATTTCGTCTCGCCCACAAAATATACAGTCAATTCACTTTACAGTATATTCTGTGAAGCTCTTTGAGACGTCTCGAAGATGCAGTAAGGCGCTGTGTCAAATGCAGATTTGGCATTATTATTATATTCACAGGGAACGTTTAAGCACGAGGATGGGTTTGCACGTGGGTCAGACACAGAGGGAAGGGAACAAAAACTGCGAATATTTTAATGTAGGATATGGAATTGTAGATGATGGACCAGGTCAAGTTTGAACCAACTTTGGCCAAATTATGCATCAACTAAATTCCATTTTGCACTGACGTGTGTAATTAAATGCATGAAAAAGATGGGAGAGTTTTGACCGGTGTGTTTTTTTTAATATATAAGCAAAACACCACATTCACGTGCACCTCACGGAAAGTTTGGCACCTTATCAGCATGCAAACCTCGTGGTTGGAATTCAAATGAACTCCCTGCCAAATAAATTAAGTTTCCAATTTTTATGTTGCACTTCAAAGGAAACGGCTTATAGATATTGAAAGGTTTATGACCATTTGATTTGGGCCGCAGGCGCCAATAAAAGCACATTTCCTGACAGCTGGAGGTCAGATTTGTGTGTTTTCTGTGGTCTGTGCAGCAGGGTCTGTTAGCTGACTATCTCTCTGATGGGTTTAGGTTTTTTTTAAAAAAATATATAAAATGTGTGGATTAAATTATTTAAGACTTCACCCGCAAAGAGTACGAGTGCAGATAAACGGTGAACTATAACCCTTTCCCATCTTATAGATACAGTTTGTACACCAAAGGGTTCAATATGCGTACTTGACTTGCTGTTGATGTTAAGGTTGAAGTATTGGAGTATTGGCTCATCCCTACTGCTGCCTAGTGGGGATAACTGGTTAGTGCAAGCGACCAGGATGGTACCAGGAATGAGAGACTTTGGTTATGATTCGATAACAACTTGTAAGAGAGAAGTAGATAAGTATTTGGGGAGGACAAGTTTGCAGGACTATGGGGAGAGAGTGGGGGAATGGAATTAATTTGGATAGCTCTTTTCAAAGAGTCGGTAACAGACATGATGAGCCAAATGCTCTCCTGTGCTTCTATGATTCTATGAACCATTTTGAGAGCCACTCCGATTCCCAAGGGCGTTGGTGTAACAACTTTTGTTTAAAAACCAAAACAAAATTACCTTGGAATAGGAGAATGACTGAATAAGAAGCCACAGATTCAGCGTTCACAACAAACTCCAGGAGGAGGGAAATAAATAATAATAAACCTTGCATTTGATATAGTGCCTTATCACATTTTTGAGAAGCTTAAAGCGCTTCACAGAATATACTGTAAAGTGGATTGTCTGTGTCTTTTGTGGGCGAAATGCGGCAGCCAATTGCACACAGTACTGTCCCACAAACAGTCATGGATTGAGTGACCAAATTTTTTTTTTTTTAAAAGAGATTATTACCCCGGAAAGCGATCGGCTAACTACTTACAGCTCGGTAAATAGAGGCATGCAGAGTAAGGAAACTTGCCTCAGATTTTGTATATTGTAAAATCCAATGTCCATGTATTTTTTTAAAAAGGCAACACAGCAGCTAATTTACAAACACAGAAGCCAATTTTATCAGGGGAATTGTTGGCCAGAATGCAACGGAGAAATATCCTTCTCTTTTCCAACTTAGAAACATAGGGACTTCAACATCCACCTGAACAGGGCACAGACGAACCCTCGGTTTAATGTCTCATCTGAAGAACATCTCCTACAACAATACAGCACTCACACACACACACACACTTTACATAGCAGTGGAGCATCAGCCGAGACTACAGAGAAATTTGCCCATCATAAGCAGTGTGTATTTTAAAAATAATTGTCAAATTGGTGGAGGCAGTAGGGAAAACCTTTCAACTTAATGCAAATATATTTTTTTAAACGGTAATGCTTGTGCAAAACTGAGCACCGTTTATTGTAGGTTAATGTTATCGTATAGGCAATTTGTTAAGTGTAATTACAGGTTTATAGCAATGAAAATTTGAAAATAGAGTCATTTTCTCCTGGCACTTCCCAGCTAAAGCTGTGACTTAAAGATCTCCCTGGCACTTAATTCACTGGACCAAAACTGGAGGTTCAAATTCATTGTACTATTCAATTTTATTCATTATCTATAAAAATAATCAAGTTATTCAGCTTTTTTTTCTATATGTATACACACTTCTAATCACCATTTCCAAAGGAAATCACCCAGGTCAACAAAGAACTAGACAGATAGATACCTAGAAGAATTAATAATGATAATCAATTATGTTTGTACATTATGATAATAATTATAATAATCCTTGCACTTGATATTGGATATAGCGCCTTATCATATCGTCGAGACGTCTCAAAGCGCTTCAGAGAATATACCATATAGTAAATTAATTGTATATTTTGTAGGCGAAACGCAGCAGCCAATCGCGCACAGCAACATCTCGCAGACAGTCGTGGATTGAGTGACCAATTTGGGTCAATCAATGGGTTTCAATGGTCAAAGATCATATGTTTCAAGGTCAAAGTTTTTACCAAGTGTCCAGACCAAAGTGACATCAGTAAATACCAGAAGCATCAGTCGGCGACCCTGAGAAATTCAGGGAACAACAACAACACAACCCACCCTGGGGCTGCCATAGATTCAATCCATCTGAGAGACTATTTGTTTCAATATCAAGTTTAAGTGGTTTTCAAACGTGGGTGGCAAAGCTTTTTTCCCCAGTGTCTCGCCATTATCTAAATCACCCGCCGGAAAGAAAAAAAACAGAAACGGGAGTGGAATTAAGAAGTATCTGGCGACATGCTGAGGCGATCTCCTTGTTCCTAAAGTTCCACGTACTCAATCACAGGCAGGGCTTTCACACCGGAGCTCTGCTGTGTGAGAAGAATTCCATCACCAAACAATACCGGCTTCTTTGACAAATATCAGTCCTCGGTGCACTGGAGCTCTCAACCTACCAGCCGACTTGATAATAATCCTCCACTATAATAATCCTTACATCTGAGACAGCGCCTTGTCACGTTGTTGAGAAGTCGCCAAACGCTTCACAGAATATATTGTAAAGTGGATTGACGGTGTATTTTGTGGGCAAAACACGGCAGCAGTGTACCCTTTCAAACATGTGGAAGAATGATGAGTGTTTAATTGTGTTTAGATGTCCACAGGGAGTGGAAAGCACCATCATTTTCGTGGCAGATAATGAGCTGTGGTTTGTCATCAATTCCAGTTGTGGATTGAGTGAAAAAATTATTGTTTTTTGGAGGGATTATTACCCCCGGAAAGCAATCTGTCAATTAACCAATAACTGGGTTCCTACTTACTGCTGGGTAAACAGAGGCGTGTGGAGTAAGGAAACCTGTTTTGCCCCATCTGGGAATCAAACTAGAGTACGCTTGCTTATGGGATGAGTGCTCCAACCACTATGCTACAGGACCTGATGGTGTGAAGGTGAAAGCCCAAAGGTCATGTCCACACCAGGGTTGCTCAACACAGGCTGCTTAATCCCTCATGTAAGGGGCGCTATGGGCGGAGGGGGAAAGGGGTTAGCAAAGACACGGACCGAGCCTGAGGTGAGCTGACTACGAGATCCAAGGCAAGGCATCATTGGCCAGTTCTACTATTGAGCTGTGCCTGCTAAACCGAATTGGAAAGAACATTTTTAAATTACTTAGCACCTCCTTCCCTCTCTGCACCGAATTCCCACTCACCAAATTCCTGGATGTTCTTCTGACATGAAAGGTGCTATATAAATGTAATTTGCTGTTGTTGTTGTTGTTGTAGTAGTCCCCAGCCTTGGCGAGGGTGTGGAACAAGAAGAGGCTACTTGTCCTACCATACCAAACTCCTAAATAATCCTTTATAGCCGTCACCTCCTAAAACTGGAATAATCCTGAAAATTTATTTAAGTTCACAAGTAGTGTCATATTCTGACTCGACGTAACATTTAATCCCAGTCCCCATAACCTTCAATAACCTTGGATTTCAACCACGACCAAGGTCATTCCTGTCCTCGCCAAACTAATTAAATTCCTGCGGTGAAAGGGGTTGGAATCATGGAGTCTCCTCTGACCTTGACAGACATAACAGATACACACACAAAAAAACAATTTGGTCACTTGGTGTGGAATTGGCTCCTGCATTTCGCCCACAAAATACACAGTCAATCAATCCACTTTACAGTATATTCTGTGAAGCACTTTGAGAAGTCTCGAAGACCTGAGAAGGTGCTATATCAAATGCAAGGATTATTATTATTAAAGCGGGAAATTATCCACTGGTTGCTGTGAATTGGGGAAGGGGGTTTGGGGGTGCATTGGGTGGGAGCTTTGTTTTGTTAGAGGCACCATCCTTCAAGTGAGACATTAAACTAATCTCCTGTCTGAGCCTGAGAACCACCTTTTTTTCCCAGAACCAACAAGAAAAAATCTATCATGGAACACTGAGAGCTCTTTAAATTGTCCGGTATAATGTATTATTATATTTCATTGGTAAAAATAAATGATTAAATCTAGTAGTTACATGGGAGGCATTTTGTGGCTATAAATATATCTCGCTTAGCATTTAACAAGCCACCCGAGTCTTACTTTCTTGCTTGCTTTCAATTACTGTTCCTTTCTTCTCCTTTATAATTCTTGAAAAACCGGATCATCTCACAGAGGGGGACAGGACTCCATGTATTACTGTTGATTTAGAGAGGATGCGCTGCACGACTAGTGTTTGAGAAAGCAGCAATGCATGAAATTCCTCTGACTCTGACTTACCAACCATGCCACCACAACAACAAATTACATTTACGCAGCGACTTTCGTGTCGGGAGGACGTCCCGAAGCCCTGGACAGTCAGGGATTTGGACCCGAGCTGGGGGTTGGGATCAGGGAGGGTGGAGGGCAGGGAGGGTAGGGGTAGGAGGGTGACTGAAGGCGCGGTCGAAGAGGAGGGTCTTGAGACGTGCCTTGAAGGAAGCAAGGGAGGGAGCGAGGTAAAGGGACGGTGGAATGGAGTTCCAAAGGGTGCGGACAGAGAGACTGAAGGCCCAACTGTTGACGGAGGTTAAGCTGGGGGAAATCGAGCAGATCAGGGCCCGCTGAGTGGAGGGAGCGGACAGCCTTGAATGCTTGCCAAGCGCTCAACCAATGCCTCAACACTTCATTCCTGCTCATGACAGTCACTGTGAGGATTCCTGCTGCAATCAATTACAACAGCAAAGTAATTCTTCCAGGCATCAGTGAGATGTGTTTGTGTGTGTGCGTAGTGATCAACAATGTAGGAATTATACTTGGGAGATGACAGGTGCCTTTTTATCAAGAGTTTAGAGTTAAAAAGGCAATTTCAGGACAGACACTAGGAAGTTTTTCTTTACCTGGAGGGTACTTAACAACTGGAACAGGATGATTGAGGCCAGGACACTGGATTTATTTTTTAAAAACAGAGCTGGACGCTGTGATGGGAGGATGGTTGGTTGGGTGCAAAGATCAAATGGGCCGAAGGGTCTTCTTCACCTGAACAATCTTGCGAGATATTCTTATTTCAGAAGCAAACGACAAAATAAATCAAGCTACTTTGAGCAAGTTGCCTTTTGCTGTCTGGAAACCAAGTGGAAATATAACAGTGCTTATAACCCAGTACTTATCCCAGCCCAGGAGGGTGCATGTGGGCTAATGGAATATATTCAGATTTTAAAACCTCCAGCTTGATTTATGATTAGGAAGACAGCAAGGGTGAAATCATTCATGAGATTTACACTCTCAGGCCTGGCAGAGTGTATAAAAGGCAACTGCGATTTATTTCTGAGATGTCTGCTATTTTCAAATGGGGAAGCAACACAATCTATATTGTTGCTGTCTGCAGTGCGAATTCTCACCAGTCACAGACATTTAATAATCCTAATAATCCTTGCATTCGGTATAGCACCTTATCACGGCATTGAGACGTCTCAAAGCACTTCGCAAATTATGGCGACTGTGTATTTGTGGGCGAAAGAACGGCAAAATAGATTACTATTTACAGGGCAGAAGGAGGCCATTCAGCAAATCGAGTCCGCACTGGCTCTCAGAATTAGCTGTGCGTCCGATCCCATTGCCCAGCCTTGTTCCCACACCCCTTCAAGACTCTATCCTTCATTCATATTCCCATCAACCTTCCTTTAGAAATGCACAATGCACTTTGTCTCTCCCACCTTACTTGGCAGAATGTTCCACATCCCAATGACAACTTGCATTTACACTTGCCCTTCATGCAGGATAGTGTTTGTGGATCCTTGTGCAGTCCTGTAGCTCAGTGGTTAGAACACTTGCTTTGCAAGCGAGAGACCTGAGTTCAATTCCTGGCAGGACAAAACCTTGGGCAAGTTTCCTTACTCCACACGCCTGATAATAATCCCTCAAAAAAAATTATAAATTGGTCATTTCAATCCACGACTGTTTGTGGGACGCTGCTGTGCGTAATTGGCTGCCACATTTCGCCCACAAATATAGTCAATTCACTTTACAGTCTATTCTGTGAAGCGCTTTGAGACGTCTAGAAGACGTGAAAAGCGCTATATCAAATGCAAGGATTATTATTATTATTAGTGTTTGAGCACCACACAGTGGCGGACTTGGACGCCGAGACAGGGGGAGGGGGAGGTGACTTTAGACGCAGTCAAAGAAGAAGATCTTAACTCTGAGTCACAATTCTCTGGGTTAAAAAAAATTCTCCTAAATTCTCCTTGTGACGATCTTATAAATCACTCTGATAAATTGTTATTAACCTTCCTCGGCTCATTTTTCTTGGCTGTTGTTCATTTGCTGATCTCAGTGAAAACCTGTTAGAAGGTGTCTTGAAGAACAGGAATACTAAAACCTATTTGGGGAATGAGCAGGAAAGTGAGGTCAGACTGGGACAAAGACAGCAGTGCAGACTTGATATGCTGCGATATCAACAACAACTTGCACTTATATAGCACCCCTCATGCATCCCAGAATGCTCGACGCAACAATTCGTCAACAATCTTTTAAATTGCCCACTTATGTTGTGGACAGTAAGGAATAAAAAAAAACCTCACCTTCGATATGGCACGTTCACATCAGGAGGAGGTCTCAAAGCGCTTCACCAAATATAACGAGCAATTTATTGACTGTGTTTTGTAGGCAAACACGGCAGCAAATTTACGTCCCACAAACAGGCATTAACACAGCGCTCCAAGACGCTATCCTGCATGAAAGTTACCAAATTTAGTTTTTTCGGATGCGAGAGAGATTTCAGATTTTGACGATGCCTTGAGCAGATCTCTTGGATTACTACATTTGCATTTGTTGTGAGAGGTACGATGTGGAATGTGTGTGGTGTGTGTGTGTGTGTGTGTCTGTGCGTGTGTGTGCATGTGTGTGGTGTAGTGGGGGGGGGTTGTGGTGGTGTGTGTGTCGGGTATGGGGTGGTGATTCTAATGTACATGCACACACACACACCACGCGCACACACATGCACACACGTGGTGTGTGTGCGTGAGTGCATGTACATACACAAATGTGCTCTTTTTGCTTCCACAAAAGCGTGAGCTACAAAAGCCAACATCCATAGTTGGCTTGTCATTCTCTACATGAGGTAACTAACACAAATATGCACAAATTAACAGCTTCACAAGCACAGCCAATGCTGGGTATCAGAGAAGCTGATAAGGTGTAGCAAACATCAAATAAAAACAACACAGATGGCATAACGTTTCCTCAACAAAATAATGCCTTTGTTTTGCCTGTGCAGGAAACAAAAACAGGCATTTAAAGAGGCATTCATGCTGTTTGACAGTGTCAGCGCCTTGTGATGTCCTCCTGATGTGAAAGGCACAATACAAATTTAATTTTACTGTTGTTGTTATTAGTGTAATAGGAGTATATAATCTAATTAGTCCAGTGTTGGGGAGGGAGAACGGGATGTTGAATAGCATAAATATGCATTTACTGAAATAATAATAACAATCCTTGCATTTGATATAGCGCTTTTCACGTCTTCTAGACGTCTCAAAGCACTTCACAGAATAGACTGTAAAGTGAATTAACCATATATTTGTGGGCGAAACGTAGAAGCCAATTGAGTACAGCAGTGAGGGCTTATTTCTTGAGGGCTTATTATTAGGCATGTGGAGTAAGGAAACTTGTGCAAGGTTTCGCCCTGCTGGGAATTGAACCCAGGTCTCTCGCTTGCAAGTCGAGTGCTCTAACCACTGAGCTATAGGACTCAGCAAATATAAGCAAATAAGATTAGACAAATTAGACATGCTCAGTAAAATCATCAATACCTGTACACTATATCCTCTTTGAAGATGTGCATGCAAAGTGGTATCAGCGACGGTCGTGGAATGTGCTTAGTCTGTCATTACCAGCCCCCCAAAGCAGCACAGTAAAATGCAACTGTACGAATAATCCACCGGGAGGGGCTGATGATTGGATCACGGGAAATGCCATCCCCAGTGATGTCTCATGCTTATTGTGGTGTTAATGGCATTACACTGGCTCAGCAAATAATGAGAATGAAATCTGAAAAGTATGCAGATCTATTGATTTCCTGAGCCGCTGCTTCATGTTAATCCAATTGATGTCTTAGTCTCTGAAGTATTAACATGCAGAACTGTTTATAATCGTGGCCAATAGGCAGCAAACCACTTAGCGCCACAATCACTCTCAATTTAGATATTTATGCGATTCCCAATACTATTCCAGCCCATTCTACAGTGCAGAGCAAAGCTCCAAGCAAGCCTGCCTCTTCTTTTGGCTCATGTGGAGTTTTCTTTTATCCAAAGGGTAATCAACGACTGAAACAGATTTGCCAGAAAAGGTGGTGGTTAAGGCTTGGGACTCATTTAAAAAGCAGTTTGATGGTGTGTGTGAGGGGAATCGGTCAGGTGGATGTTATGGAGGGTTGAGATCGGATGGGCCGAAGGGCTTTCTTCATCTGAACCAATTTCGTGAGGATACGAAGAGGGAAGATTTTGTTAGATTTTAAGGGGAGAAAGAGCTGAGCTCAGAAACTGAGTGGGTTTTGTTGACATTTAAGATGCGCAGTGATAGTTTGCAAAACGTTGCAGAAAATAATTAATGATTGTAAGAGAGGCTAAGAAAAATCCAGGTTGATCCAGAAACAGATTTATAAAGCTCACAAGTCACGTGTAAACTGTCTACTGAGACGATAGCTTCACTGCATGAAATTGAATCGATTTTATTGTAAATTTATGCCATAAATTTAGGTGTCAGCCTGAGATCAGTTGGTTGCTCTCTCACCCCCGGGTCAGAAGGATATGGGTTCAAGCCACACGTCAGGGACTTGGAGCTCACAACCCAGGTTGAACCTCCAATGCAGAGCTTGGGGGAGGGGTGGAAGCTCCACATTATCAAATGATGCATTAAACCAATAAAGCAATTTAGTCTCTTCATGGCTCTTTGTGGGGATGTTGCTGTGGGCAAATGGCTGTCTACAAATACACAGTCACTACACTTTAGAGTAAAATCTTGTGAAGCACTTCAGGATGTCTCACCTGCGTGATAAGGTGCTGTGTCAAATGCGATATATCCATTGAAGAATGAAAGGTAAAAGGCAAACAAGACCCCAGATAAAATTGGTCACTCAATCCACAACTGTTCGTGGGACGCTGCTGTGTGCAAATTGGCCGCTGTATTTCACTCACACAATACACAGTCACTCCACTGTACAGTATATCCTGTGAAATGCTTCGAGATATCTCAATGAGGTGATAAGGCGCTATATCAACTGCAAGGATTATACAATATATTATATTCAAAGAACAAAGAACTATAAGCTGGATGGTACAATCTAAAAGAGGGTGAAGGAACAGAGAGACCTGGGGGTTCATATCAGTAAATCTTTGAAAGTGGCAGGACAGGTAGATAAAGCAGTTAAAAAAGTATATGGATTACTAGGCTTTATAAATAGGGGCATAGAATACAAAAGTCAGGAAGTTACGATGAACCTTTATAAAACACTGGTTAGGCCTCAACTGGATTCAGTTCTGGGCACCGCATTTTAGGAAGGCTGTCAAGGCATTGGAGAGGGTACAAAGGAGGTTTACCAGGAAGGTACCAGGAATGAGGGACTTCAGGAGAGACTAGAGAACCCAGGATTATTCTCTTTGGAGCAGAGAAGGTTAAGAGGAGACTTAATAGAAGTTTTCAAAATTCTGAGGGGATTCGATAGGGTGAACAAGGAGACACTATTTCCACTGGTGGGTGAGCCGGTAAGCCAAGGGCACTGATTTAAAATAGTTGTTAAAAGAAACAGAGGGGGAACGGAGGAGAAATTTTTTCACACAGCGAGTTGTTCAGATCTGAAATGCGTTGCCTGAACGGGTGGTGGAAGCCGATTCGATAACAACTTTTAAGAGAGAAGTAGATAATTGTTTGGGGAGGATAAGTTTGCAGGGCTATGGGGAGAGCAGGGGGGAGTGGGATTGAATTGGACAGCTCTTTTCAAAGAGCCTGCACGGACACGATGGTCCGAATGGCCTCTTTCTGTGCTGTATAATTCTATGATTCTACGATAACAAGAGAGAAAGAGAGTGAATCAGAGAAAGAGAGAAAACAGTTTTATTACAATAACAAAGTAAAATAGCCAACTTTTAACTCACAGCAAATCATCTGTGCACAATATGATGCTGAAATCCCTATTATTTTTTGAAGACATTTAAGGATCATTACTGGTTGTATGTTACGTCCCTTTGTTGGTGGCTCTGCCTGAAACCGTGCATCTATGTGCAAGCTTTGCTATGTACAACTGTGAGCCTATGTACAAGTTGAGAAAGCCTGGAGCTGAATAGGAAGCAAACAGCCTTACAGCACGTAGAGAAACAGGAGACAAATATTGCTGAAGAGGATGGTTAGCATCTTATCCCGTAACGCTTGCAGTGTCCTCTAAACACTGAGTGTGCGCTGTTTATTTCACCCACAAAACACACAGAGTAAATCCCTTTACAGTAAATCCTGTGAAGAGCTTTGGGATATCCTCCCAACATGAAAGGCGCTCTACCAAGGCCTTTAAAAGCTTCTGTTTACCTAGCAGTAAGTAGGATCGTTTTTCCGGGGGTGATAATCCCTTAAAGACATTTTTTTAATAAAATAAAAATAATAAGAATGTGATCACTCAATCCACGACACTTTGTGGGATGCCTCTATACGTAATTGGCTGCCACATTTTGCCCACAAAATACATAGTCAATTCACTTTACAGTATATTCTGTGAAGCACTTTGAGACGTCTTGAAGATGCGATAAGGCGCTATATCAAATGGAAGGATTATTATTATTATTTCTGGTGCTTGGAAACAGTTTCTGCAATTGAGCTCATATTTTATATTTTTAATTTTTTGCTCACTTTACATATTAAGCCCAAACAAAAGAAAATTCAAAATCACAAAACCAGGTAGCTCAAGTACTCCAGGTCTCTATTGATGTCTCAAACACCATTTTTCTGCTCTCTCCCAATTGTGTCTGTACTGATGCTCACTCCCCACACTGGAGATAGAGCAATCTTATCTCATTCCTCTGCTCTTTCACTGAACCCATTCCTATTTTCCCTCAAGTCCAATTCTCTTTTAAATACTATTTATGGACTCAACTTCATTGGCTGTCCAGCACCTCTACCAAGTCAATAATGGTTGCTTTTGATCAACCTCTGTTGAGACAGTGGCAGAACTGTCCCTTTGTAAACAATAACTTAAGGTACTGATTGAATGGACCAAAAGGTCAACGGCTTAATTGGAACCCTGGATGTGCAAACACATCTTTAAATACACAGCGCCCTCTGGTTTTAGTTCAAGTGAGAGATTCCGTTAGATTTCCCCAGGGTTCACAGTGCCTGCACTCTGCTTCCAATGGTTCACTGAAAGACTTTCTTCCTTTGACAGGTCCGAACTTAACTTCCAGCACTTTGCTCGTTGGTCGGTACCACTTGGAATCGCACTAGTGGCTGATAAACAGTTTCTAACTGAACTCTAATAACCTCTGCCTGAATTCCGCAGCACCTTAATGGAACTTTATAATGGTGGTTACAACAAAGATGATTGAATGAAAGATGGTGAGAGTAAGATAAATGCTCTCTGTTGTCCTGGAAAAATGCCAGACTGACAAATAACAGCTATCGTGGCACACTGCTTACATCTCTCCCAATACACATCACACTTATTGAGGCAGCAGACTGGGACAAGCTGACAAACCCTACAGCCAGAAGATTGTTGTTTGGTTTCAAAATTGCAAACAGCACTCACTCTCATAGTGAAACATCAACTTTATTGGGCTACGCACTACAGATCAAACACCACCTTCTGTTAAACGAGTTCCGACTCTGTGTTAATTCACACTGAACCTGTGTGTCTCGGCACTGCCTTCAGATCAAGATTCTTACAGACTGTTTGTATGAGTGTAAGCGTGTTTGTGGAAGAACGTATGTGCAATGCATACGTGCGTGTGCCTAGGTGCGGGAGTGTGTGCTTGTGGGCACATACGTGTGTGCGTATAAGAGCAGAAGAATTATTAGACGAAAGAAGACCGAAGTCCATCTAGTTCATCTTCCACCATCCTGCCAGTCGCTTTCCCAAACAAAATACTGAATCCCACCATATTATTTCCTAAAATAAACCTCTCCGATTTGCTTATGTGTGCAGGTGCCACAGAGCAAACACACTGCCGCCTTTTGGAGCTCCAGTTGATTAAAACCGACTGTTTTTACTAAGTGCTTCTGGCAATATCACAGACAGCAGCAGACGGTTCAGCTGATATTACTTTTGCGACAGCAATTATTTTGACCGTTTCGGAACGTAGGGTTTTAATGCCACCAAAATACTCTCTGTGGCCACTGCAGCCATTCAAGACATCCACAACAGTGACAGCGGTGAGAGAGAGAAAGGGCGGCAGAAATGCCAGAGGGCTGGGGGTGTTTTAAGTGGCAAATGCCATCTCTGGGACCTGGGCCAGAGACGCCCGAGGCAGAAGCAGCAGTAGAGGCTGGAACACACAAAGATGATCTGTTGTCGAGTGATGCAACGTGGAGCCAGGGAGATGATTTCACATTAATTTGTCTTTACCCCCTCACCTCCCACCCCCTTTCACGTCAGATTGATTCACGGACGGTAAATAACAAGGAACATTGAGTCTCAATGACACATATGGAGATGAGCACAATTTCTCATTTTAATGCTTACGTATCACCTTTGATATATAGCCCCTCATCATGTCGAAACGTCGCAAAGCGCTTTGCGGCTTTGTGTTTCTAGGCAAACGCTGCGACTTGCAAGGATCGAGGTTATTATTGATCGGGATCTTTAACATCCATAGGAACGTAGAAACAGGAGTAGGCCATTCAGCCCCTCAAGCCAGTTTCACTGTTCTATTAGATCATGGCTGATCTGTACCTCAAATCCAATTACCCGCCTTTGCCCCACATCCAAGCTCTCCGGGACTCACGCGTGTGAAGGGCGCTATATAAATGCAAGTTGTTGTTGTTGTATCCCTTGATACCATTACCCAACAAAAATCTATCCACCTCAGTCTTGAAATTCAGTCCACCTGAACAGGCGCAGATCATGAGAGCTCTGTTTAATGTCTCAGCCAAAGGACGGGGTCGCTGATAACAGCACTTGATCTCCCCCACCCCACCACACTGCGCAGGAGTGTCAGCCTACACTGTGAGCTCAAATTCCTGACACAGGGCTTGAACCCCAAGCTTCTGACCCAGAGGCAAAAGTACTACCGACTGAGCCAGGTTCACACGTATCGTACAATAGAGTCCATATGCAACTGCGGGTACTTTGCAGGACTCTGGTTTCAAAAGGCACTGATCTATCTGATGTATATGGATCATACAATAGGATGAGATAGATGTCGTTGTTCAATGTAGCCAAAGGTGAGCGACAACAAGGGCAGGATGACGGAGCAATACAAACAGAATAAATTTCAATAGCTAATGGCAAACGAACTCTCACTGTAATCAATCTACAGGAGATGGAAAAAAATATGATCTGACATCGTCTTTCAGTAGTTGTATTTAAAGATTACATGCCAGGAATTAATCGAGCTCTTGAATGTCGAATTGAACAGAGAACTAAAATGAATCAATTTTCCTCCTTTGGGGTGATCTCTCTCAGTATTAACTGTGTTTCATCTTCATTCCATTGCTTGCTGCAGTGTGTCGCAGAGAACCTATTAAAAAATATTATACAGTAAAATATATAGTGCCATATTCCTTTTTATCATTCTTTTTTTTCCCTTTCTCTGGCTTTCACAAACACTGACTCGATGCGTTATATTCAATCAGAATTCCTCTCAGTTGTACGCAGATCACAAATGAACTGTCTGCAGTCGATGGCACCTTCAAAATAAAAAAAAATCAGGCTGTCTGATGAATTTAGGAAAGAGTTTAAATCAAATAGTCTCAGTGCTCTCCACAGTTAAATCTTTACCTGCGGAATAGGCATCCAATTGCACAGTATTGACAATATGAATGAACACAGTGATACAGAGACTGTTTAGCACCTTCCCTCGAAAATAATATGTACTTCAAAAATATATATTTTGAAAAAAAAGATTATAATTTGAAGCGCTTTAAGACATCTCAACGATGTAATATCAAGTGCAAGGATTATTATTATTATAATAACAGGAAAGGGCCACAAAACACACACACACAGTTACTACACCTTAAAGCATATCTTTGGATGCCCTCACAATGCAACAGAAAGGTGATGTAACAAATACAAGGGTTATTATGCTACTGTTATTATAATAACTGTTTGAATATAACAGTAGATTCCCTCTGAAGCAACTGAACTGTTTTTCTGTTTTTAACAACCCAAACAAAGAAACTTTATTAATTTATTCCCTTGTACCATAAATAAAATATATCTTGGTTAAATGCCGCACACCGATTAGTATTCCTACAATGAAGATAATCTTCATAATTCACTCTATGTTATAAGGTCAGCTTCACTAATAAAATATAAATAGGTATTTCACATTTTCTATTACCTATCCTTTATATATCTTTCAAACCAAGAATTTGCAATGACCTTGATTCAGTTTGGTTGGGGCACAAATTGATGGGCATTTTCATTCTTATGCCGGGCACTACGGAGTGTTCACAATAGTCCTGTTTCTCACATTTTTTTTCTTTCAGTGAATTTTTATTTTCTGTTGCAGAGGAGTCAAGTGTAGCAATGTCTCATACCAGTAACTTCCTCGGCACTCCGCCCATCCATGTTTCACATCCCCCGCCTTGCCCGTCACACCATTGGCAGGCGAGCCTTCAGCCTCACTGCCCCATCCTCCATCCCACAGTCCCTCCGCCTCCCTCCCTTGCCTCCTTCAAGACCTGTCTAAAGTCCCTGCTCTTCGACCGTGCCTTTGGTCACGCTCCTACCCTGCCCTCCACCCCTCGTGATCCCAACCAACAGCTCGGGTGCGGATCCAGCGCTTTGGGACGTCCTCCTGACATGAAAGGCGCTCTAGAAATGTAATTTGTTGCTGTTGTTACGGAAGATGTCGCACCAAACATGGCGACGGATCATTATCTGCCATGAAAATGAAAATAATGGCGCTCACTCACTCACACCGATCCTCTGATTGTCTAAATACACTGAAACGCTTGTACTGAATACAGTTATGTACTTCTAAACACAATTCTCATCATTCACCCACATGTTTCAGTTGCTGGTCAGTGCACTGAAGAAGAAAAAATATGGGGGTAACAAGACTTTGTGAAAACCCTGGATGTTTTAAAAGTGAATCCGGCTGAAACCCATTGCAGAATCAGAACACAAAGCCATAATCTCATCATTTCCACATCTGAGCTCAAACGTCCTTACTTATTGATTGGTTTGATCGGAGGTTCTCTGTAAAAACAAAGCTGCTGATTTACTCAAGAGCTGTTCGTCAAAGGCAACCCCAAGCCTGTCCATTTTGAATCAATTCGGGTCTCTGAAGCCAAGGCCTGAAGTGATCCCAGAGTCAACCAGTTCAGATCAATCGAGATTTGGGGAGGATTCTGTAGTCCTCCCCATCATTGGATGGTTTGAGTGATTGTCAGCAGCTGAACAGTTTGATCACAATGTAATGCCAACAGGACAAGGGCTTGTGAAGCTCTCTGAGATGTTATCCTACACAACGGTGCTGTATAAACGTAAACTGTTGTTATGTAACTGTTGACTTCTCCTAGAGGGTTTGATGCTGCCAGTTGCAAAGCAGCCAAACAACCCAGCTCAGAGCAAGTGGAGCTCTCATTAGCTTACAACAACAACAACAAATTACATTTGTATAGTGCCCTTCACATCGAGAGGACGTTCCATGGCGCTGGGACAATAGACTTGCTGCAATACCACATTCGATCTCACTAACATTCCCCACCTGTACACAACAGAATAACAGGCTGACAAACAAAGTTTATTTGCTGAAGGAGCATCATTAATCTTACTGACACAAGTGCCGACTGCAAATATATTTTGGAAAGAAACCGCAGCTTCGAGCGTAGATATGAAGTGATTTCTCCAAACATGAAACACGTCCTGTGTTGTATCAAACATCTCAGCGGGCAAAATACTAGAGGGGAAAAAGGCAAAGCAAAAGGTGCCAGCCTGGCACAGTAATAACACTTATCTCTCTGAGATGCAAGGTTGTGTATTCAAGGCCCACGTTGGAACTTTGGACTCACATAGTCTAAGCTGACACTCCAATGCAGTGCTGGGGGGGAGTGTTGCATTGTCAGGGGGTAGCCATCCTTCGGATAAGACATTAAGCCACGGTCCTGGTGGACGTTAAAGATCCTGTGGCGCTGGTCAAAAAGAGAAGGGAGTTTTTCTCTTTCCCAATGTCCTAACCGACAGTCCCCTAGATAAAAATTTTCACTTGCTTCATGACTGTTTGTGGAGACGTCCAAGTGAACAAATTTGCCTGCAAAACACACAGTCACTACATTTTACAATCAATCCCGCAGGGTGCTTTGAGGAGTTCTCCCGACATGAAAGGCGCTGTAGCAAAAGCCAGGATTATTACAGTTATATAGTTTCTACTTGAAACAGAAGTTAATGTGCTGCATTCTGGACATTTGTGAAATGCATTTTTTTTCCCACAGTTTGCATTTCCTCCATTCCAAAGCTCGGTTGACATATCATTTTTTTCCCCCTGTGCTGGTTTGCATTTTGTTCGGATAAAAGGTGATAGGGAATAAATTAAAGGATCAATCACCTTCCGCGACGAAAATAATATAAGTAATAACAATTCATTCCTAACAGTAACTCAGGGTCATTTCAGCCCCATTTTTAACCTGTACAAAATGTGATTTTTTTTTTCCCCCACAATCACATTACTTTCTATTTAACCTTCAGATATGCACAACATAGAACATTCCCTTGTGGTACCCAATTGATTTGTTCAATGGCAAATTAATATTTGGAGTCCAGTCGGTAGACTTTTTTTCCCATTACTTTGTGTTGGCAATATATTCTGTGTTGTTAAATGTCTCGCTACCTGAATCTCGCTGCCTACATTAAAACAGTAGTAAACAGGCTGCTGGACTATATTGCCAAATCACTTGAATTCAGATCCCAAAATTTGCCTACAAATTACACAGTCACTGCACTTTACAGTAAAGCTATGAAGCGCTTTGAGACATCCAGCTCATGTGAATGGTCCTACATCAAACTCAAGGATTATTATTATTAAATCATACTCAAACTGTCTAGTTTGTGGTCAGGCCACACCCTAAGCACTGTGGAACCATGACAAAAGCGGGCTACCCAACCCCTCGAGGCAGTGAAGAGGAGAACAACAAGGATGATTCGCAGTGTTAGAGGAATGTGCTATGAGCAATGATAATAATAATAATAATAATAATAATCCTTGCATTTGACATAGCGCCCCAACACGTCTTCGAGATGTCTCTTGATTATGGAAGGTGAGTGGGAGAAGGCAGGGGTGGGGGGAAGTAATCAGCCTGGCACTAATTATTAAGCAACAGGAAGAAATTTGCATTTTTTGTGCTCATTAAGATACGGATCTCTTTAAGGAACACCTCAAACTTTTGGTTCGGCATTGTTTCAACACATATATATATATTGTGCAGCTACATAAACTGCTGAAATTAACAACTAGAGGGCAAATAATTGGATCTTTATTTGTTCCACCTCTCATTTGCTGCTTGATGTAAAATTACACCGCAGATGGTAAGGCTACTTGTGGCAGTGATAACTCCCGTTACCTATTCTGTCAAGGTTTAACACATCAATAAAAGATTTCGCACCAATCAACTATAGTGCCGTTTTATGCAAATGCTGCGGTGAAATTGCTGCTGCCTCTGACATCAAAACTTGCAACATCAGCAAAGTGAAGCGAAGCCTTCAAGCTTGAGAATTAAATCGTGAGCGTTTGTTGTCTTGTTTTCCGTTTTGCATTAAACTTGATCCACGGCTGTTTGTGAGACACTGCTGTGCGTAAGTGGCTGCTGCATTTCGCCCACAAAATACACCATCAATTCACTTTACAGTATATTCTGAGAAGCGCTTTGAGACGTCTTAATGATAAGATGTCCTGAACTTATAATAATGCTGATAATAATCTTTGCATTTGATATATGGCTATATTGCATCGTTGAGATGTTTCAAAGCGCTTCACAGAATATATTGTACATTTTGTGGGCGAAACGCGGCAGCCAATTGCGCACAGCAGCGTCCCACAAACAGTCTGGATTGACTGGGTGGGGGAGGAATGATTATTGTTTATTTAATTTTTTTGAGGGATTATTACCCCAGGAAAGTGATCTATCAATCGACTAGCAAGCAGGTTCCTACTTACCACTAGGTAAACAGAGGCTTGCGGAATAAGGGAACTTACCTAAGGTTTCACCCCATTCGGGGAATTAAACACAGGTCCTCTCACTTGTGAGTCGAGTGCTCTAACCACTATCCTACAGGACCCCTTGGTTGGGGGTGGGTGCGGGAAGAATGATTGGAATTGCAGCATTACTAGTGGACAAAGGATTGAGAAGATTGGCTGACACAGAAAAACTTTAATCAAAGCTAAGACTCGGAGGGCAAAAGAGCTGTTCAGCTAATGGAAAAACCTTGTACCAGTTAAAAAAAATTCACAGGTGACGAGCCCTGGGCTTCCTTCCACCTCATCAAAGTGAAATGGAGAATTCATTTGGCGGAGTCAAGAAATTGAGTTTATCTCAAAATAAATATTTGAATCAATTCATCTGAATTAATTTCACAAGTAAATCGAAACAAAAAATGTTTTAAACTTAAACACAAAATGTAATTAACTTCATTATTTTTCAGGAAGCATTTACTTTTAAATTAATACAAAGCTATCTGTACTCTCGCCTCCGCGTATGAAGGTTGTGGGTTCAACAACAACTGGCTTTTACACAGCACTCCTTATGCCATAAATCAATCGCGAGAAAAAATGGAAACAAAACATTGATTTAAACAGACTCGCCTGGACTAGTGTTTGAAAATGTGTGGCAGGCCATGTCAGCCTTGACTAGTGGTGGCCAAAACCAGTTTCTTTTTGAGGGATTATTACCCCCGGAAAAGTGATCCATTAATCGACTAACAACCGTGTCCCTGCTTAATGCTAAGTAAATAGAGGCATGTGGAGTAAGAAAACATGTGTAAGGTTTCACCCCGCCCGGGATTCAAACCCAGGTCCTCTTGCTTGCGAGGTGAATGCGTTAACTGCTACCCTTCGGGGCTCTGAGTTGGTTTGCGCCCAGCGGGTAGACCTACAAAAGAACGGAATATGCATACCTCTCCTCTACACGGTGACCCTGTTGGATTGATTTTTATTGCAGATGAAACCAGAACACACAATGTGATAGACAGGGGAAGACCTGCTGCATTCAGCCTGTTCCCTCCACCACTTGTGTGTGTTGGAGAGAAGAAGAATCAGTTGACTTAAAAGTTCCATGGTGTTGACTGAAGGCATGTAGGCATGGTACAGCTGTTAACAAGAAGACTAATTAGATACATCAACACAATTCAAGCACGTTGAACAACACGACCGCAGTTTTACACGGATCACTGGGGAAACATTGTGTATTCGAGAGCTTTGTAATGAGCACTGATCGACTGAAGAAGGTTCAAAGAATATTTAGGAGGACAATCCTAGAGCTCGAGAATGTAGGTCACGAATGCAGTCATAAAGAGCTGAGCTGGGTTTCGTGAGAAGACGACAATAGCAACAACAACAACAACAACAACAACAAGATTCCATTTATAAAGCGCCTTTCACGTCAGGAGGACGTCCCAAGGCGCTGCACAGTTGGGTCATGACCCGAGCAGGGGGGAAATGGTCAGGGTGAGGGGAGGGAAGGGAGGGAGAGAGGAGGGGGGAAATGGTCAGGGTGAGGGAAGGGAGGGAGCAAGGAGGGGGAAATGGTCAGGGTGAGGGGAGGGAGGGAGCGAGGAGGGGGGGAAATGGTCAGGGTGAGGGGAGGGAAGGGAGGGAGCGAGGAGGGGGGAAATGGTCAGGGTGAGGGGAGGGAAGGGAGGGAGCGAGGAGGGGGGAAATGGTCAGGGTGAGGGGAGGGAAGGGAGGGAGCAAGGAGGGGGGAAATGGTCAGGGTGAGGGGAGGGAAGGGAGGGAGCGAGGAGGGGGAAGAGAGTCGAGAGGGGAGCTGAAGGCACGGTCAAAGAGAAAGGTTTTGATACCGGCCTTGAAGGAGGAAAGGGAGGAAGCGGCGAAGGCACTGGGGGATGGAGTTCCAGAGCCTGGGGGCTGAGAGGCTGAAGGCCCGACCACCGATGGTAGTCACCCACCAGGTTTAACTATACAGCATTCACTCCATTCCTTGTTAATTATATTTCGCAAACTGCTTGGAGACATTAATTTTTACATAGAGAACCTCGACTGTATCAGTAAAAGTTACTGTTCTGGTACTTCACAGCTAATAATAATAATCCTTGCATTTGATATAGCACCTTATCATCTCATTGAGACATCTCAAAGCCTTTCACAGAATATAATGTAAATATAATGTATATTTTGTGGGTGAAACACAGCAGCCAATTGCTCACACCAATATCCCACAAACAGTCGTGGATTAAGTAACCCAATTATTATTATTTTTTGATAAGATTATTACCCCTGAAAAGTGATCCGCTAATCGACTAACAGGTTCTTACTTACTGCTAGCTAAACAGAGATATGGCAAGTAAGGAAACTTGCTTTGTGAGGGCGAGTGCTCTAATCGCTATAACTATAGGACTCCACATATAAGTTAGCATTGCAATACAGTACATGGCTAAACCACCTAATCATGTGAATAAGAGGGGAAAGAAGATCTGATTGAATCCACAAAGATTTCAAAGCGAAGCATTGGTGTAGTTTAAGGGTTGGAGAGATGCCGCCTGACTTCATTCCTGTCGCTCTGTTGGCAACGCTTTCTGCTCCTTCACGCCCAGAGTAATTGGGAAAGGTTCCCTCAGGAATCAGCGCCACTTAGTGTACAAACACTTCAGTTAGACACACGCCAGTGGTAACATACCCAACTTTGTGAAAGGGGCACGTTAAAAATTAGAAAATTAGGAAAAAGAAAAAAGATTAGAGACGCAACATAAATTACTCTTAGCGGCTGATCCCAGTGGAAATCACACTGAGAGAAACAGGAATAGAAAAAATGCAAATCGTTCCCTTTTTGTAAGATCTCAGCGCTAGCCATCTGGCTTTGATCCTCAAAGATGTCATTTCTGTATGACACGGTGTTGGGTGAGATGGTAAATGTTTTGTTTAAACGGATGTCCCATTTGAAGCCAGTGGCAGCAAGCAATTTATTTTCATTAAGGGTTTTTTTTGTGTTTGTTTGTAGTTATCTCAGTACATTAGTAAGACAATGCAGTGACACCAGTGGGAAATCACCAGTGTGGTATATCCTGTTAATCATTGTCCTACCATTTACACAGTCACTCCACTTTACAGTAAACCCGATGAAGCACTTTGAGACATGCTCCTTTCATGTTGGGAAAATGTTGTGAGACGCTACACTGTGCTATCCTTATATATATGCAACTTGTTGTATCAAATACAGTTATCATTCTTTTATTATTAATAACATTGAATTGAGGACCCACTTTTAATAACAACAACAACAAATTGTTAACCAGGGCACCTGGAGAGCGAAGCTCCCTTCTCTTTCTGAACAGTGACGAACTCTGCAAATGCACCAACCATGACGATATTCTCAACAAGGACACGATTCAGTGCGCGTACATCAATCACCCACAGGGACATGCTCTCAAAATACAATATTTTGCCCTCAAAACACAACAACAAATTACATTATATAGCACCTTTCATGTAACGAGGATGTACCAAAACACACATTGGATCCCTCCACTCAGCAGTGTCCAGCCTGCTCTGCGTCCCCTTCGTTACTTGGTGGTGAGGGTGGAGTGGAGAATAAACACCAGTACAGACCATTTGAGTTGTAATGCCCTTCACATTTCCATCTCATTCTGTGTAAATCCCAGTGATGGATCCCTGCACTGACAGCTTAAGGCATCATTACTGCAGAAACATCCACTCTTGGATTACGAAACCCACCAACAGTGAAATTGATTTTCTGATTCCCCCCTTTCCTTATGCAATTTTTTGAAAGAATTTCTACTTCATTCCCTGCTCTCCTTCATTAAGCACTTCACTCGCTACATGCAGCTCCCAACAGTTCACACATGCAAGCTCAGGGGATTATCACTGGGTACAAATGAAACTACTGCAGTATGTACAGGAGATTTGTGCAGGAACCAACACACAAGTGGAGCAGAGATATGGAAGATCATCACTTTCGCACAATTAAACTCGTTTAGTAGTTTGACAAAATCTCTCGACCCTCTTTTTCTCTCTGACTCCACATGACTCTGTTGGCCTAGCAGTAAGTTGGAACCCGATTGTTAGTGAAGCACTTTTCGCAAGAAATAATCCCTTCAAAAAATAATAATAATAATTAGGTCCCTCAATCCACCACTGTTTGTGGGACGCTGCTGTACACAATTGGCTGCCTCGTTTCGCCCACAAAATATACAGTCTTTACAGTATATTCTGTGATGTGCTTTTGAAAGGTCTCAACGACACGATAAGACTATACCAAACGCAAGAATTATAAATATTATAAAATATACTTCACAGAAGGGGAATAACCTTTGACATTTTTTTGCAGAATTAGCTGCACAGGAAAATCAGCACATCCAATCACATTTTTCGAACCAAATAAATCGTCCATTTAAGGGGGATTTAAAAATGAGTTAAAAAGTTGCAGAATTAAAAAAAAAGTTGCCCAAACAAAAGGCTTGTGATGTGCAACAGGAATCTGTTCAAGAGTAGAACAGAATGCTCTAAGGGTTTATATGACTTTCATTGAACCACTCAACCTTTGCTGTCAGTGGCTTATGATGGAATTTGAGCCCCTCAAGTGTGTTAGTGCCTTGCAAACATATTGCCAGCCATCTGGTATCCTCTGCAGAATCTATCTAGTGGAGTGGCACCGTACATCTCGTGCATCAGTTTTTAAAATCAAACTCCATTGCGTTGCAGAGTAAGAAAAAAATGAAAGATTAATGCAGGTGTGAATGCTATTTGCTCTCCCTGCTCCCTCCCCTCAGCCCCACTCAAGTCATATTACCCCTCTCCTCCCAGCCCCCACCACCCTATCTGTCCCCACTGTCAGCAGATGAGCTTTCAGCCATTCAGCCCTCACTCTCTGGAACTCAATGGCAAACTACGTGGTTTTAGCTGGTTAGACTCCAGCGGTTTCTCCAACACACACTCTTGGGTTCCTGAGCCTTGGCTCCTGCCAAACTCTTCCTGATACTTTCCGGAATTAGGTAAGCAAGAGGCGTCCCCCCCACGGAGAGAGAGTGCAGTCCATTCCAACAATCTATCTATGGAATTTCCACGTGTAGACGGGATACATGGAATCCTCAGCTTGGTTTGGAGATTCTTAAGCACAGTGATGGGTTTCCGCATGTGTCAGAACTCCATCCCGGAGTTCCTTCAACTCACTTTCCTCAAGACTCACTTCTGTTACCGTGCTCTGCATCGCTAAATAAGCCTTTGTCTCTCGACCAGAAATTCAGCCTTAAATTTGGAAGCCGGTTTCGGTTTAAGAACCGTGGAAAACCGGCTTGGAACTGAAAGCTGGATTACAGATCATAAGCTTCGAGTTGCAAAGGTTAAGACAAAATTCAACAACTTGCCAAGTTTCAGACTGGGAAACGCTACGTGAATAGAGTGACAGAGGGACCCAGGTGGGATTTTGTCTCTTGTCTGCATGGCTCAGCGGCTTGCAGGATACAGCTAAGTGACAAATCATTGCTGTATCACTTTCCATTGTGCGGTTTCATCTCGTTGCTCACTGTCCTTGTGCTGTGTTGTGTTGTGTTAGTTCTTTCCTTTGCCCCGAGAGTCATCTGGGACGGGGGAAGAAATCAATACAAAAACACACAGAACTGCAGAAGTAAAAAGTCAAAGGTCTCTCTCTCTCTCCCCCCAATGCAAGGATCAATTATGATTATTACTATTGTAATGGTTAGCATGTTCGGCTTGCAAGCAAGAGGACCCGGGTTCGATTCCCGGGTGGGACAAGACCTCAGGCAAGTTTCCTTAGGTCACACGCCTCTGTTTCAGTAAGTAAGAACCAGGTTGTTAGTCAATTGATGGATCACTTTCCGGGGATATTAATCCCTCAAAAAAAGATTGGTCACTCAATCCATGACTGCTTGCGAGACATTGCTGTGTGCAACTGGCTCCTGCATTTTGCCTGCAAAATGCACAGTATATTGTGTGAAGCGCTTTGATACGTCTCAATGATGAGACGCACCTCAAATGCAAGGATTATTAGTATAAAATGCCTAAAATCTGGAGTGTCTGTATTGATTCTTCATTAATTTCTCCTTCGCAGATAATTATAATAATAATAATCCTTGCATTTGATATAGCGCTTTTCACGTCGTGAGGACGTCCCAAAGCGCTTCACAGAACACACTGTAAAGTGAATTGACTGTATATTTGTGGGCGAACGCGGCAGCCAATTGCGCACAGCAATGTCCCACAAACAGTCGTAGATTGAAAATGACCAATTTATTATTGTTTTGGGTTTTGGAGGATTATTATTAGGCTCTGTGTGGAGTAAGGAAACTTGCCCAAGGTTTCGCCCTCTGCCTGGAATTGAACTCAGGTCTCTCGCTTGCAAAGCGAGTGCTCTAACCACTGAGCTGCAGGACTACAGATGACTTCTACACAAAAGCATCTGAAAGAGATGGTCAGGCCATGGTCAGCTCTGCTGCAAAGGCAAAGCAATGCACATCTGAAGATATCATGAGTGAGGAGAAGGAGATGGGGGATAGAAGCGAGCACCTGACACACGTTCTGAGATTAATCGACCGGGAGTTACGCAACGTCATTATTTGGTTAATTGGCACAAGTTGCTCTCGGTGGAGTAAAGGCAGGACGTCACTGAAAACAGAAGCAGTTCAGCTTTCCTGCATCTTTCTCACAGTCTTCGGGCCCTTTTCTGTCAACAATTAACAGCTTACTCCTCTCCCTCCAGGAGAACAACTGCCATTTAAGAATGAAATCAGGAAGCATTTTTTCACCCAAAGGGTGGTAGAAATCTGGAATTCTCTCCCCCAAAAGGCCGTGGATGCTGGATCTATCCACACCTTCAATCATCACTCCCACCCTCGCCCGACTCCACTGGCTCCCCATCCCCCAGAGGATCGAATTCAAGATCCTCGTCCTCATCTTTAAGGCCATCCATGACCTTGCCCCCTCCTACCTCTCTGACCTGCTGACTCCCTACCAACCTGCCCACTCCCTCCGTTTATCGGGCTCCGGTCTGCTCCATGTCTTGCCCCGACCCACCCTACCATCGGTGGCCGAGTTTTCAGTCTCTCTGCCCCCACACTCTGGAACTCCATCCCATGATCCCTTCACCTCGCTTCCTCCCTTACCTCCTTCAAGGCCAGTCTCAAGACTATTCTCTTTGACCGTGCCTTTGGTCTCCCTCCCACCTCTCTGCCTTCCCGCACCCCTAAACCACCCCTCCCCCCCATGCTTGGGCCCCGACACCTGACTGTTCCGTGCTTTGGGACATCCTCCCAACGTGAAAGGCGCTCTATAAATGTAATTTTGCTGTTGTTGTTGTTGTTCAAGAGTGAGATTGATAGATTTTTAGTAGGTCAGGGAAGAAAGCGGAAAATTGGAATTGAAAGGCTTAGTTGAGATACAGATCAGCCATGATCAAATTTAATGGCGGAACAGGCTCAAAGGGCTGAATGGCTTATTCCTGTTCCTATCTTTCTATGTTTCTAACTCAAGCATCAATAATAAGACTCTTTGCATTTAATACAACGCCTTCACATCGTTGAGAAATCTCAAAGCGCTTCACAGGATATACTGTAAAGTGAATTGACTGTGGATTTTGTGGGTGAGACACAGCAGCCAATTCAGGCACAGCAGTGTCCCACAAACAGCCATGGAGTGAGTGACAAATTTTATTTGGGTGATTGTTGGCCAGGACACCGGGAAAGAGAAACTCCCTTCTCTTTTCAAATAGCGCCGCAGAATCTTTAACATCCACCTGAACAGGCAGGCGGGAGACTTGTCAGAGACGTGATAAGGTGCTTTATCAAATGCAAGGATTATGATTATTACTATTATCTACCCTCACATCACACGTTCAAGACCCCGATCGCATCATGAGCTAAACATGTGGCAATTTATCTTATTGTGAAGGCGCACTTTACCTCAGCCAGGGCTGACAATTAAGTCACATTGGGAACAGAGTAGGTTGGAAGAGTGATGAAGGAATTCAGATTGATCAGTTAAATTGCCGTGAAAAATCTTCTTACGTAACCCTAGGACACACTTTGCTCAGGCCGAACACTGAAGCGGATTACCATGGAAACTACATCAGTTAGCTCTGGCATTTATATCCCATTGTGTGATTATTCTTCAAAAATATATTCCCCCTTCCTCCTCCCCCCAGTGTTTGGAGCCATTGTATGCATCAGAGACAAATGCTTAATCTCAAAGCCCATTTCAAATATCCTTGTAATTAAAAAATTTTTAAAAAAATAATAAATGATGTACCTTTATATACTACAGCTGCTGTATAACATGCAACATTGGTATCATAAGTTGCTACAATGCAAATTAACCACAGACTCTCCCACGCAAAGGTCCACACAAACATTCACAACCTGCGTTGCATAGAATTCTGCTCTGAATGGCTTATTGGCAATGAGGCGGTCAGGGTTTAGGAAGAATATGTTTCATTGAGGTCTACAGTAGGAATCACCCTGAAGGGGTGACACTCACCAATAGAGATGCTGGGAATCGGAAGGAAACTTGGGTCTTTGCCATGTCTTCAGCCAAAGCATCCTTACCCGACTCGGCTCTGTGCCCCCACCCCACCCCCCCGGCCTCTCCTCACAAACCTCAGCTCATCACGCGGGAAGCTCGACACCAAAATAAGCAACGCCTACATGGTAAAATGAGAGACATTATAGCCAGCTCTCTATACAAACACAAGTACAGGGTATCCGCAAAGTCCTGTTACCCCCCCGTTACAAAACAGCGATATGAGGCTATAGAGGAGCTGAAGATGTCAAAGATGCATTTCGCCTCCTCACTCCATCAATGTTACGGAAGATGAGGCACTGAACATGTCGACGGATGCCGTGAAAATGATGGCGCTCACACCCACACACCGATCTTCTGGATGTCAAAATACAGTCAAATACTTGTACTGAATACAATTAAGTACTTCTAAATACAATCAGCATCATTCTTCCACGTGTTTCAGTTGTTGGTCAGTGCGCTGTAAGAAAAAAACACTGGGGGAGGACGGGTTGGGGGGTAACGGGACTTTGTGGACACCTTGTACATAACAACACCAACTTGTGTTTACATAGCACCCTCTCGATGGCGAGGCGAGTACGCTAACCACTACACTACAGTACTCCGCAAAAGCGAACATTACAGCGCAGCCGAATGTTAGCTGAAGAATTAAAGGGAAAAAAAACCTCAAAGCAGCAGCATTTAGTTGATGTGACCTTGTAGAATTCAAAATGATTTGGTGCGAGTCATAAAGGGGCCCTCGCAGCACAGCTGAGATAGCTGCAAGTCAGTTATGGACTGGAGCTCAGGTCCTAAACAATTAACAATGTGGTTGTTCCCTCCCTCAACTCCATGCCCCGCTTAATGAATGATAATCAGTCTTAACAGAAGAGAGTTAAAACGCAGCATGCTCTGTGGTACAATAATAATCCTTTCATTTGATGTAGCGCCTTATCACGTCGTTGAGACATTTTCAAAGCACTTCACAGGATACACTGTGAAGTGGAGTGACTGTGCATTCTGTGGGCAAAACGCCCGCAGCCAATTGTGTGTCCCACAAACACTCGTGGATTGAGTGACCAAATTTTTTTTTGGAGGGATTATTACCCCCCGGAAAGCGATCCACCAATCAACTAACAACCGGATTATTACTTACTGTTAGGTAACCAGAGGCGTGTGGAGTAAGGAAACTAGTCTAAAGTCCAGGAATTGAATTTGCCCTGTCCAGGAATTGAATCCAGGTCCACTCGCTTGCGAGGCAAGCATGCTAACCACGACCTTATGGGTCTTAACTGTGCTCTCAATATCTGCTTGATTTGGATGAAGAAAGTTCCCTTCAACCCACCTTGGATCTCTTCTCTTCCCTGGTGCCCTGATCAGCGAATCCCCCCCTCCCCTCTCCCCCATTAAGATGGGTCACTCTCTTCACGACCTTTGATGTGTGCAAATTGGCCACGGCGTTTGCCTGCAAATACTACACAGTGAAGATCCTCAGATGTCTAGGCATTGTGATAAGGCGCTGTATAGAACATGAGGATTGTTATTGGATATTCTTTCAGAAAATCCATTCTCCCATCTGGGAATCATATCATCGAGCTATTTCTTAAATTAATCCCAGCGTCCTAGCTTCAACCACCTTCACCTCCCCCCAGTTCCAGTCATTAATTACCCATTGTGTCAAAAAACACTTCCCCATCCTGAAATTGCTAGAATTCTGTGGAGGTGAATAGGTTTTCATTGAAGATCAATAGCGCTTAACACATGGTGTATCTGTAAAGCACACAGATGCGAGTGAACGTTACCATTTGGGAATGGAATGAGTGAGGCTGAGACATGGAATCCAATGCAGTGGTACAAAAACAGGCACCACTTAAACTCTGCCCTGCTCTAACCAACACATTTGCGAGGCTTGTGATTAAAGGAACGCCCTTCTTTCAAGTTTAATTCGCTCAATGGCTGATAAGAACTGAAAACCCCCAAATCCTTCACTTGCTTTGTCCAGGGCTTGTCACCACAGCATTTCACTCGGGCACTCGCTGTGAAACATAAATCAGGGGAGATTGTGGCTAGTGTAAGCCAGGATCCACAGACATCCCATCGGAGACCCCATTTATTGATGTATCGCTCAAATATTTCCACGTCAAAAACAGTCAAACAAAAAATCGCAGATGTACATTTGATTTTCCTGTCCCCCACCCCCCACCGTGACAAAAATCAGATCGCCCACAAAATTTTCACCCCCACACACAAAATACACAGTCAAATCAATTCACTTTACAGTATATTCCGTGAAGTGCTTTGAGACGTCTTAAAGACGTGATCAGGCGCTATATCAAACGTAAGGATTATCATTTTTATTAGTATTATTTTTATCTCAAAAGGCTTTCCGTTGGTAACAGGATCCCAAAGACGGGATTTTACCAATTCAGTGTTGATTTGCCCGACCTCCTCTGTCCCCCCAGCTGGTTAAACCAGCCTACAGCGGAGGCAGAAAGGACCTGTTCTGTGCAGTAAATGTCTCTGGTTTTCTTTCTCCTTGCTGCTGGGGTGAAATCTCTCCTGATTGTTACGTGATGGTTTTTTTTTAAATTGTGCTTCTCCTCCCCCAATGGGACAGAGCTGTATACCCTCAGCACAGTTGCAATGAGGGATGTACAACAAATAATGTAACAAAGACCTGGGATTGAAAGCTTGAAAAAGGCGGTCTTGTATTCTTATTAACTCCTCTTGTCAACACGTGATGCAACCTTGAAGCTTTTCTCGACGAACCTCTGACAATGATTGCTGCCACAGCCAAGCAATTAAAACTGTGTACAATTGATGTCTGAGGTGGGTGGGTAGGTGGGTGGCAAAGAGAAAAGAGTGTGGTGCGTCAGATAACCTCGGTGTCCAGACTGACTCACTGAAAAGAGAACGAGTTTCCTTTAAGCCGTGCAGAGAGCATTTGGTTGAGGTCAGCTTTGCAAGGTCCTCGCTGATGACACAGCTTAGGTAAAAGGAAGACAATAATCTTCTTTCCGTCAGGGCTCCAGGAGTGAGTGCACGAGCTATACTCTGGTGCAAACCACAAGGCCGTCGGAGTTTCCTTTGCCCTGTTCGTCCGTGTCCCTTACGTTTCTGTTCCTAAAATGGAAGCCCTTGAACACGGGGCAGATGGGGAGGTACTGCAGGCACGGAGCTCTCCTCAACAGGCTCATCCCGATCGCGAAGTCGTATGTCCTCAAATCTGCCGAGGTGTCGCTGTTTGCGTTCGCTCCTTCCTTCCACTGCACCAGCCCACGCTCCTCCTTCGTCCCTGCGGCAATGACAGAACACATCGCTAGAGTAACGCAAGCGCTACTACAACAACAACAACATTGAAGTGGGGGCACATTCAAAACAAATCTGCGGTGACACTATTTCAGTGAGCGAGTAGTAAATGGATGGAACAGGCTCACTTGCGAGACAATGGAAGCGGAAAGTGTTGATTCTTTCAAAAGCAAATTCGATAGATTTCTTTTAGGAAATAATATCGTGAGATACATTGTACAGTTTGGGACATGACATGTGCATGCGATGGTGGAAAGCGAACTGGATGGACTTTGGTCCTCTTTCGTCGAAGTTTTCTTATTTCCTAAAAAATACTTTGCATTTATATAGCTATAGACTTTCATGTGAGGAGGACATCCCAAGGTGCTGGATAATTAAGGGTTTGCATCTGAGCTGGGAGTTGTAATCAAGAGGGGTGCAGGGTTGGTGGAGTGGGGGTGGGAGTGTGGCTGAAGAAGCAGTTAAAGAGGAACGTCAGGCCTTGAAGGAGGCGAGGTGGAGGGATTTGGATGGAGTTCCAGAGGGTGGGGCAGAAAAGCCGAAGGCCCGAACAGCAATGTCGCATAAACAGCTGTGAAGTGAATGACTGATTTTGTTTTGTTGTCAGCCAGAACCTGAGTGAGTGGGTGGGTGGGTGAGTGAGTGAGTGAGTGAGTGAATGAATTGGTGAGTGAGTGAATGAGTTGGTGGGTGAGTGAGTGAATGAGTTGGTGAGTGGGTGAGAGAGAGAGAGAGAAATTTCCTTCTCTTTTCACGTGGACCCTCGGTTTAATGTCTCATCCAAAGGATGGCCTGCCTGACACTGCAGCACTCCACCCCCCCACCGCCCCCAGCACTACACTGGAGTTACAAATACCTTGTGTGTATACACCGCTTTGAGATGTGCTCCCAATATATTTTACCTGGAATTGTATTATCTAAGACGAAAGCAATGCAGCCGCCCACAAACATTTCTGTTGTCAACAACACGGTCAAAATCTGGTCAATTTCGGGGATTCCTGCAAGAGACAGAGGTTCGAGCCTGAATCTTGTAAATCAAATGTTACGGAAATATTTTGTAATGATCCCCGAAAAACAGAGGAATGAAGAGAGAATAAATTCTCCGGCTTTTTTAAAAAAGTAATAACCTTTACATTTGATATGGCGCCTCTCACATCAGGAGGACTTCTTAGAGTGCTTCGCAAGATATATTGTAAAGTGTAGTGACTGTGTATGTTACAGGTGAACCCAGCAGCCTGTTTGCACACAGGAACGTCACACAAACAGCAATGGAATGAGTGAGCATTTTATTTTAAGGGGCATTGTCAGTCAGGAAACCGGAAGAGACAGAGAGAGAGAAACTCCTTTCTCTTTTCAAAGAGTACCATGGGATTTGTAACGTCCACCTAAATAGGCACAGAGCTTGGTTTAACGTCTCATCCGAAGGACGGCACCTCTTACAATGCGTCGCTCCCCCCCAGATTGAGCTTGAGCGATAGCCTAGACTGTGAGACATGGGTGGGGGATTTGAACCACAACTGTCTGACTCAGAGGCGAGTGTGCTATCAAATACACAAACGAAGAGCGCACACTCTGCCAGGAAGCTGATGGAGTGATTTTGGCTGTGATCAGAGAAATAAATCCTATTGCTAATATGAATTTTAAAATTAAACTCTGCAAAATGACTTTACAGGTAATTAATCGGCTGCCCTATCAGCTCAGACATATTCATATTTGCATCTTCAAGTGGGTTATTTACACTAGTCATTAAATGATAATTAACTTGGGTTATCGCTTCTACATTCTCCAACATTAGTCATCATGATTGTAGGCTGTGGAAAATATCGCGAAAGTTCCTCCCTGTAAAAAGCAATGCCATTCAGATAAGATATATTTAATCAGTCTCTCCGATGAGACGTTTTGACCGAGGTCCCATCTGCCTGTTCAGGTGGGCATTAAAGATTCCAATCCACTTCTGGAGAAAGAGAAGGGAGTTTCTCTCTCCCGGTCAGTGTGTCCTGGCCAACAATCGCTCCTTAGATACAATCATACATTTGCTTCATGGCTGTTTGTAAGGCATTAATATATTACTATATTAATGTAATATACATTCTGCAAGGCCCTTTGAGACGTCTCACGACATGGTAAGGCGCTATAATAATAAACTTTGCATTTGATAATGCACCTTAGGACATCATTGAGTCATCTCAAAGCGCTTCACAGAATATAATGTAAAGTGAATTGACTGTATATTTTGTGGGCGAAATGCGGTAGCCAATTGCGCACAGCAGCGTCCCACAAACAGTCGTGGATTGAGTGACCAAATTATTATTATTTTGAAAGGATATACAAATGCTTTGGATTATTATTACTAATTAATATTGATTAATTAGTATTAATTGATTAATAGTGATAAATTAAATGGAATCTACAATAACAGATGTGGCAGTCATTGGTGATTGAATACTGTATATTTGATTGCAAAATCCTATCAACAACAACAAGATTCCATTTATTGAGCGCCTTTCACTTCGGGAGGACGTCCCAAGGCGCTGGACAGTTGGGTCAGGACCCGAGCAAGGGGGAAATGGTCAGGGTGAGGGAAGGGAAGGGAGGGAGCGAGGAGGGGGTAGAGAGTCGAGAGGGGAGCTGAAGGCACGGTCGAAGAGAATGGTCTTGAGACCGGCCTTGAAGGTGGAAAGGGAGGAAGCGGCGAAGGCACTGGAGGATGGAGTTCCAGAACCTCGGGGCTGAGAGACTGAAGGCCCGGCCACTGATGGTAGGGCAGTTGGGGCGGGGGATGTGGAGCAGACCGGAGCCAGAGGAACGGAGGGTACGGGCAGGTAGGTAGGGGGATAGTAGGTCGGAGAGGTAGGAGGGAGCGAGGCCGTGAATGGCCTTGTAGGTGAGGATGAGGATCTTGAAATCGATCCTCTGGGGGATGGGGAGCCAGTGGAGGCGAGCGAGGGTGGGAGTGATGTGGTCGCGAAGCCTGGTGCGGGACAGTACACGAGCTGCAGAGTTCTGAATGACCTGCAGTGTGGAGGGAGGGCCGGGAAGGCCGGCGAGGAGAGAGTTCCCATAGTCCAGCCTTGAGGTGATAAAGGCGTGGACCAGAGTTTCAGCCACGTGAGGGGTGAGGTAGTGCCGTAGTCTGGCGACATTCCGGAGGTGATGGAAGGCGGTGCCAGTTGTGGTGCGGATATGAGGGAGAAAGGACAGCTCAGGGTCGAACAGAACACCGAGGTTCCTGACCGGCTTTGAGAGGTGGAGAGTGCAGCCTTGGATGCTGATGCTGTCAGCGCCTGAGGTGCGGAGGCGCTGACGTGAGCCAATCAGGAGGGCCTCAGTTTTACGCACGTTGAGCTGAAGAAAGTTGTCTCTCGTCCAGGACTCGATGTCGGACAGGCAGCTGTCAGGACATCGGTGGTCGTGGAGTTGAGGGTAGAGGAGGAAAGGTAGAGTTGGGTGTCATCCGCATACATGTGGAAGTTAACTCCATGTCTGCGGATGATGTCACCACAGGGGGAGCATATAGAGGGTGAAGAGGAGGGGACCGAGGACAGAGCCCTGAGGGACACCGCGCGAGACAGTGCGGGGGCTGGAGGAAAAACCATTCGTGGAAACAGAGTGAAGACGGTGGGAGAGGTACGACCTAAACCACTCAAGGACAGGGCCTTGAAGGTTTAGGTGGGAGGACAAGCGGTGGAGGAGGATAGCGTGGTCGACCGTATCGAATGCTGCCGATAGGTCGAGTATCAAATAACAACCAACTGGTATTCATGTCGCATTCTTAACGTACCTGTATTGATACTGTTGGGGTTCGCTTCCAAGTAATTTGGCAACGTTAAACCGAAAAACATGGAGAATCCCAAGATAAAAAGATTACGAGTCGAATTCATGTCCACAAACTGGAGGTTGGAAAGTCCAACAGCTGTGATCATTCCTGGGTGGTGATGAGAGATGGTAGGGGTATTAAGCGAATAACAGCACCATAAATGACAACAAGGCAATTCATTTAAATCAAATCAAACGAGCGCCAACGCACTAAAAAACAGTAACCCGAGCAAGTGAGGGAACGCCAATAGAATAGAAAGCACAAAAGTAATGAATTAAATGCAAATATCTATCAATTAAACAAAGTCTATTCAGGCAACCTGCTTTGGTAATAGAATTATGAAAGGAATCGATATGCAGGGAGTTGCAAGGAGACAATACAGTCTAAAGGCTTCAGATTATTGCATTAAACCCAGGCCGCGAAACCCGAAATGAATTATAACTCTTATTTCGACCTGAATGATCGTGTCTCAGCCTCACTTTGCTTCTTACTTACCGAACAGCGTGCAAAACATCCCCCCCAGAATGGGGTCGGGGAGTGATGCAAACAGGGCTGTGAATTTGCCCACGGTGCCCAGAATTAGCATGATTACCGCTCCGTACTGCACCACTCTCCTGCTGCCAATCTTGGGGAAGTAACAACAACTTGCATTTATATAGCACCCTTCACGCAGGGCAGCATATCAGAGCGCTTAGAGAGAGAGAAAGAGAGAGAGAGAGAGAAGCAGAAAGAAAGGAATGAGGCATGGCGGAGACTGGCCAGGTGGACGGACAGACAGACAGGCGGGCAGGCAGGCTCCTTTGCAGATAAGCAGACGTTGCAGATAAGAAGCATTCTAGTGCACGATATTCAGCGGAACTTATCAGCCGTGACGTTGCCCAATAAAATATCATGGTGTGCTGGGATTTGTAGCTATTTATAATAACGGTAACAATAACCCTTCTGTTCGATATAACGCCTTATCACATCGTTGAGACGTCTCAAAGCGCTTCACAGAATATACTGTGAAGTGAAATGACTGTATATTTTGTGGACAAAACGTGGCAGCCAATTGCACACAGCAGCGTCCCCACAAACAGTTGTGGCTTGTTGGACCAATTTTCTGTAAGAGATGATTACCCCCAGAAAGCGATCTACCAATTTACTGACAACCACGTTCCTACCTACTGCTCGGTAAACAGAGATGTGTGTGTGAGGAGTAAGGAAACCTGCCTAAGCTTTTGCTCAGGTCCTCTCGCTTGCGAGGCGAGTTCTCTAACCATTACACTGCAGGACTTCACAAATTAATCCTGTACAAATTAATGCTGTACAAGGCTTTCCTCTATCTTCACTAGCTCGATACCTTGGAAATGTGACCATTAGTCAAGGGGCAGAATCTGAAATTGTGTTGGGTTCATAAACGTAAGTGCCTATTACAGAGCTGATGATAAATCATTAATACATTCAGTGATGAGGGAAACTTTTCAGGCCCCGTTAGGTTAAACTTTTATATTAAATACTGCAACATCAATATTTAATCTGTTGGCTGTTCGGAAATACACCTCCCTTGAGTGAATTGTTCCAGCTGACAGTTTGGTTGCTGAGATTATGGAACAGATTGGATGGATGCTATTAACTTGATGCATGTTCTCCACACTAGTGTGTGCACATATAATGTCATTTTCTTAACCTTAATCCTTGTAGATCTTTATATATATAGAGAGAGAAAGAATCTACAGGCGGAAGTAACTGCGCTGAATGAAGCCACTTCTCTTGTATAATCTTTGCTGTAGGCATTGTTTGCCCTTAGCAACACTATCCCTGTGAAAACGATCAAGCAATGAAAAGATTTTTTTTCCTCTCTCTTAATCTGTTTTGAAGCTTGTAAAACAACAATTTGCACTTACACCGCGTTTCACATCAGAAGGATGTCTCCCGTCACCTCCCCTCTCTCTCCCCGGCTCAGCATCCAACTGAGCTGCTATTAAGCGGTCCGAGACGATAACCCATGTGAAGGGCGCTGTATATGTAGCAAGTTGAGGGCAATGGATGGGCGAGAGTGTAAGGCAAGTCAATGAGAGAAGTTCTTTTTTTATGACGCGTTTTTGAAAGCAGCAAAGGAGGGACTTTGTACAAGAGTTCCAGAGGCCGGAAGCAAAGTGTCTGATAGCCCTCCCTTTGATGGTGGGGATAGGGCAGGGAATGTGAGGGGGAGCTGATGGGTTTGCAGAGCCCAGTGAAGGAAAGAATGCGAGACACAGTCTTCTGGCTCTAAATAATAATAATAAGCCTTGCATTTGATACAGCACCTTACCACGTCTTCAAGATGTCTCAAAGCGCTTCGCAGAATATACTGTAAAGTGAATTGACTGTATATTTTGTGGGCGAACCGTGGCAGGCAATTGCGCACAGTAGCGTCCCACAAACAGTCATGGATTGAGTGACCAATTTAATATATTATTATTATTCTTTTGAAGGTACTATTAGCTCCGGAAAAGAGACTCACAACCGGATTCCTACTTACTGTTGGGTAAACAGAGGCTTGTGGAGTAAGGAAACTTGCCCAAGGTTTCACCCTGCCAGGAATCGAACCCAGGTCTCTCGCTTGTGAGGCGAGCGCACTAACCACTGAGCTACAGGACTCCAAAGAAAGCAAACGGGCAGCAGGAAGTGACACTGGCAATGAGCCTGAAGAGCTGACAGGCAGCCATTTTCTTTTAAGCACTGAGTGTACAGACTGAAATCAGAGTGCGCCACATGTAGGAGCGTTAATCAGGTAAAGAAAGGGAAGTAGATTTACTTTGGTTATCCCGAGCACTCCGATGTTGGGACTGGATGAAGTGGAACCATTCCCTGTCCCGAGCAGTCCAGCAATGATACAGGAGATCCCCTCGGTGAAGATGCCCCTGGAAGAGAAACGGAATCGCTCGAGCAACAGGAGCAACAGAGGCCAACTCTCAGCCCTTATCTTAGAAAACAGGCTCCAGTGGCTGAATGGCCTCCTCCTGTTCCTATGTACTCCAGGTGTTAAATGTTGATTCTTCTCTCCATAGACATACTCAAGCCAGACTCAAGCCCAGTGACTGACTGAAACCTGGTGAAGCAACTTTAGAAGTGAGAAAGCTCCAGTCAAAAGACCTTCTGCCACGTCCAAAGATCACAAGATCACGAGATCGGTTTGGGATTCATAGATTCATAGAATATTACGGCACAGAAGGAGGCCATTCGGCCCATCGAGTCTGTACCGGCTCTTTGACAGAGCAAGTCACTTTCACTAACCCCAATCAACCAGCTTTCTCCCCATAACCCTGCAAACCCGTCTTCTCCAGATACCTATCCAGTTCTCTCTTAAAAGCAGTTATCGAATCGGACTTCACTACCCTTTCAGGCAGATCATTCCAAATTCGAACAACTCGCTGAGTGAAAAAATTTCTTCGAACCTCCCCTCTGCTTCTTTTGGTAGATATCTTAAGACTGTGACCACAGACCCACCTACCAGCGGAAACAGCTTTTCCTTATCTCGCCTGTCAAAACCTTTCATGATTTTGAAGACCTCTATCGGGTCCCCACATAACTTTCTCTGCTCTAATGGGAAAAGTCCTAACTTCTCCAGCCTGTCCTCATAGCTAAGGTTCCCCATTCCTGGTATCATTCTCGTGAATCTTCTCTGCACCCTTTCCAGTGGCTTAATGTCCTTCCTGAAGTAAGGTGCCCAGAACTGGACACAGTACTCCAGCTGAGGCCTAACCAGTGTTTTGTATAGATTAACCATAACCCCTACTCTTATAGTCTATGCCCCTACTAATAAAGCTCAGTACACCAAATGCCTTTTTTACTGCCTTATCTACCTGCCGCGCTACCTTTAATGATTCGCTTACTTGAACACCCAGATCTCTCTGTACGTTCACCCCCCTTAAGATTGAGCTACCAAGTCGATATTGCCTCCTATCATTTTTCCTACCTAAGTGTATCACCTCACACTTATCCACATTGAAATCCATCTGCCACATGTCAGCCCATTCCACCATTCTGTGTATGTCTGTTTGCAGTTGGTTACAGTCCTCCTCACTATTTACTACCCTAACTAACTTTGTATCATCTGCAAACTTGGAAATAGTGCTCTCATCCCAATGTATGGATCTGGGTTTACCNTTTTTATCTCATTTATAAATGTATACACCTCTACGAGATTCCATTCAGGGTTGTCTTCCCTCAAGACTGAAGAGCTCCGGCTTGTCTAATCATTGCTCAAAACAAGTTACTTGTTAAACAAAGTACAGTAAATCTCACATATGTCGTATAAGGTTGGGAACATACATTGAATGTAACTTCTGCAAAGTATGAGTTATGTGAAACATTATAAACAATAGGAAATTCAACAGGACTTAGGCAGAAGTATGGCTTAGGCAATCATACAGGTTATACAGATCAGACTTAAGGGAGTTTTACTGTAGTAATAATAACAATGAAGCTTGCATTTGATATAGCGCCTTAACGCGTCATTGAGACATCTCATAGCTGTAGTTACCTGTTGATGGCATGGATGGGTGGAGGTGGCGCTCCCGCTAATCGAGCACAGGCATAATAATCTCCGATGGATTCGATGATGCCAGCCAGCGTGGCGCTGAACATTCCCAGCACGCCAGCCACCGTGATGGTGGGCAAACCCCACTGGCCTGGAGGGCAAACCACAAAGGAACAGTCAGGAACACCTCGGGAAGCCAAACTCTGCTGTCCAACTGCATTTTTCTTCTTTTTCCACACACTCCATACATTCTGGAGTCCCCTAGCGCACTGCTTGTGCCTCACCAGCCAGAGGAACTGGGTTCAATTCCCAGGTGGGGCGAAACCATAGGCAAGTTTCCACTACACGCCCACTCACCACTGTACTACAGGACTCCACAGAACTTACATGGATAAGGCATTCGGAACCAGGGTGCGGTTGACATGATTTCGCCTCTGGCATCTGTCCGGGCTTTGAAGCCATAGTCATCCGGGTTTTTGGGGAACACGTTAGTGACAGTCAAAAGGTAGCAGAGGAGCCAAACAACCATGATCGCCATTATAATCTGGAAAAGAAAATTTACAATCAAATTATTCCGCGACGAAAATCAATGAATTATTCAATGAATTAGCCAAACGACCGGATAACGAAGGCACAAGTCAGGCTGTATCAAAAAAAATTGCACGTTCGAGATTTTTACAAGGAGGTTCAAGCTCGCGGGATTAATGGACAATTAACGTGTAGGATTGAAAAACAACTTGGCTATAAGTCACACAGAAAAGGCGGTGACAGAAGGAGAAATCAATTGAAACCACATAGAGGTGAAAATAAAAGAACCACTTGGTTGAAGTCAATATTCACAATACAATTCCTGCAGTTTGATACAGAACATCAGAACATCTCAAAGCGCTTTGCAGGGAATTGCTTCAAAGTGTAGTGACTGTGTACTTTGTAGGCGAAAACGTGGCAGACAATACGTGCTCAGCAAGGTCCTACAAACAGCCATGAAGCCAATTTTATCTGAGGGATTGTTGGGCAGAGCCAATGGGAGAAAGAAACTCCTTTCTCTTTTCAAATGACACCTTGGGATCTTTAACATCCACCTTTAGAGGGCGTAGATGAGACTTCAGTTTAACACGTCACCCGCAGATCAGCATTAGGACAAATGGTGGACGTCAGCGACTTTACTTGTTAAGGGGAGAGTTTCATGTTTACCGGGAACATCTTGAATATCTTTATCCTCAGGGTCGTGCATCCATTTCTACGTTTGTAGCCGGGCAGAATGAAATCCACGTTGCGAAGGTACTGAGCAAACAGTACAATTAAGGTGATGGTTCTGATAAACACAACATTAGCATTTATGAATCGTATGGAAATAAAACAGCCACAGAAAAATGTATGACAGACTCCTGTGGTTTACGTGTCTGCTTCGGTAAAAGGTCATTCAGAACTGCAAAGCAACTGCATTTCGTATAGTGCCATAACCGAATACTTGTGCCTTATCACTTTGGAAGGACATCTCAAAGCGCTTCATGGGATTTACTGTGAAATGGAGTCAGAGTGTGTATTTGTAGGCAAATGCGGGAGCACAATTGTGCACAGCAATGTCCCACAAACAGCCATGAAACGAATGACCAGTTTTATTTGAGGGACTTGTTGGCCAGGACGCCGAGAGAGAGAAACTCCTTTCTCTTTTCGTATAGTGCCCGCAGGATCTTTAAAGTCCACCTAATTAGGCAGAAAAGACCTGAATTTAACATCTCATCCAAAAGACGGTGTCTCTGACAATGCAACACACCAACAGCACTGTATTGGATCATCAATTTAGACTGACATCTTTAGATTGAGTTCAGGTCCTGTTGTGGGATTCGAACCCACAACCTTCTGACTCAGGGGTGAGAGCGCTACCACTGGATCAAATGCAAGGATTATTATTGTTTATTATTACCACTGAACCAAGATGACACGTTGTATTGAATTGTGTTGTACAATAAAAATTGTAATAATAATCCTTGCATTTGATACAGCACCATATCACGTCGTTGAGATGTCTCTCAAAGGATATACTGTAAAGTGAATTGATTGTCTATTTCGTAGGTTAAATGTGGCAGCCAATTGTGCACAGCAGTGTCCCACATGCAGTCGTGGATTGAGTGACCAAATTTTCTTTTTGTATTGCAGAGCATGTGTGTTGAAGGGGAGGAATGACAGTGGATGCAGATACATACAAGATAGAAATTCCCCAGTGAGCTCCCGCTCTGTCTCCTGCCGCTTGAAAGACAGACAATCCAATCAGGGAGACGGTAGGAGTGACGGTAAGGGGTCCTATGTATCCGAGCAGTAGCCCTGGGAGTCCTACAAAGCCAATCACCACTTCAATCAAACTGGACACTATAATTGCACCTTGTATCTGTTTTATGAGAAGAGAAATATCTATATAAAAAAAGGCTCTTCATTTGCAAATGACGAACAGGTTGCAAATTAAACCTAAAGCTCGACCTAAGCTCAAACTCAAAAGATATTCTGGAATAAAATTCGCATTAAGCCCCCAACGATCACAATTTCCTCGCAAATTCTGGGAGAGTAAAATTAAACAAACACAATAAAACGGCCCAGAGTCAGCAAAAATATGGCCCCATTAGGACTCAGAGGGGCAAAAAGTTTAAATAAGTTAAGGAATCCTTTAAGGAATATTGCAAATTTTGATCCCTGTTGTATTTAAGTAAGTTTCCAGTAAATATATGTTGTGCTGGATTTTTTTTTAGTGATAATACACCAAGGCAACTGATCAATGAACCAAGGAACGAACCTACTAACCTAGTACCTAACCTAGTATAATGTTTGTTTAAAAGCAAAATTGGTTGAAAGATAGAATTACTATGAAGTTAGACGGCGGTGGGGGGGAAGGTCTGATCAAGATAAAGTAAACTAAATTTGTTTTCGTGAAGTAGCGACAACAGATGAGCCAAGACAGTTAATGCTGATTTTGTGGGTAGTTACTGAGTTTATGGTTACCGGTTACCGGCAAACCGGGGCTCTGCACATAGAGCATCAATAGCTGCCGTCGATACGTTTAACAAAGATAAATACAGTAAACTCCTGATAAACTAACCCTGGCTTAACTCAACTACCACTTAAGTCAATATCCCGGTCGCATTTATTGATGTATTTATACATATGCCTAACTCGATGCTCCTGATAACTCGTCACTGAGCCCTTTGCCCTCGGAGCGATGAGTTAGCAGGAGTTTACTGTGGTTGGAAATCCGAGCGCTTTACTTCTCTCATTCGTGGCTGCCAAATGTGGCTTGTATTGAAAGGCGCCGTCCCATTTCCGTAGATCTCATCTGTTAAATCAAGCAAAAAAAAGGCAGCGGTTAGTTAAATAGCAACTGAGGTGAGGGCATATAAAAACAGCTGTGTGGCTCGGAAAATACCTTCCCTTCAGGGCAGCACAACGGGACAACACAGATACATTCTGTCCTGGGTGTTTTTCTCATTCTTTGACATGGACCATTCACATAGCAAGGACACAATCACAATTCTATGCGCTCCGCGAGGCTACCCTGAGTGAACGGCACAATATAAATGCAAGTTGATGTCGTCGTTGTAGTCTTTAAATGCATCCTACCTTCAGGAGGACATTTCCACTTGTCTAGGGCTAGGATAGCTCTGGCAGGAACGAGGAAGGCGAAAGCACTCGCTTGAAATAAGGGAAGCCTGCGGCGTGAGGAACAAATACATTGAGAAGGGTTAGGATGTCAGAGGTAAATCAAATTAAAGTAATAATAATAATCCTTGCATTTGATACACCGGCTTATCACGTCTTCGAGACGTCTCAAAGCGCTTCACAGAATATACTGTAAAGTGAATTGATTGTATATTTTGTGAGCGAAACGCGATAGCCATTTGCGCACAGCAGCGTCAAATTATTACTTTTTTTTTAAATTTATTTTTTGGAGGATTTATTACTCCCGGAAAGCGATCCGTCAATAGACTAATAACTGGGTTCCTACTTACTGCTAGGTAAACAGAGGCGTGTGTGTGGAGTAAGGAAACTTCCTAAAATGTATTGATAATAATAATAAAGTTTGTGTTAGACACGACGCCTTTCACGGCAAGACGACGTCTCGATGCACACACAGACCTGCATCCAAATGTGGTCTGTATGAGGGTGGTGATGCCCACACAGGTGAAGATGGTGCCAATCAGCTGACTGACCGTGTACTGGTCCTTTCCCACACACATGGACTCCGCCAGGAGGAAAGGCACTGCGATGGTCCCACTGAAACACGTCAAATAGTGCTACAGCCAAAAGCACACAATTACACAGTGACACAGAGTGATATAGAGTTACAACAACAACTTGCATTTACATAGCGTTCCTCGCGCAGGGTGGCGTCCTAGAATGCTTTACTGTGGCGGAGCACGTCGCCGAGCCGGGGGGAGAGGGGAGGTGACCGTAGGCACGGTCGAAGAGGAAGGTTTTGAAAATGGGGAAGGAGGGGATGGAGGCAGTGGGTTATATATACACATATATAATGTATATATTTATATTTCTAGGTTATATTACACAGAATTATACAGAGTTACACAGAGTTATGTGGTGAACAGGCCATTTGGCCCACCTAGCAACGTGTTAAACCTCAGCTCTGCCCTGACTGAGTGAAACACGGGCGGCAGCTCATGGTCACTGATGTCTCGCCAAACGCAGGCGAACATTTTCAACCTCTACAACACTGATACACGAAGAGGCGCAATCTCGTTTTATTAGACCACGGCAGCCAGATGGTAAGAATCTCCATTTTTACCCTTGATATATATGATATCAAAATTATATATATATATATATATAAAAAATATTAATGTAGGTAGTTTTATACCCCCAAAAATTAGACAAGCAGCCCAACCTGCACAGAATACCTGAAAGCCAAGTAAGATGCACAGATACCAGGGTGGAACATCTTCGATTTTGTAGATCATATCAAAACCTGCGGCTGGTGGGGACGAGGTTTCCTGTGACGTCTCATTGCAATTCTCATCCTAAGAAGCAGACACGTCCACACTGTATCACACACCCTCACAGTGTATAACGCACACAGGTCAGCGTTTCGCCCGCCGTCACCCAGACACACGCGCGCGCAAAGGATTTCCCAGCATAAGTCACTACAACAAGTTGCATTTATATAGAGCCCTTTACACGTGGCAGTGTCTCGAAGCGCTTAACAGCAGAGCCCGACACCGAGCCAGGGAGGGGGAGGAGGTGACCAGCGGCACAGTTGAAGAGGAAGGTCTTCAGTCTTCACTAATCAATGATCAGGAGCAGAAATACTGGTTCAGATTCTCCTCCCTGTTCCATGGAGATTGAATAATAATAATCCTTGCATTTGATATAGCGCCTTATGTCTTTGAGATGTTTCAAAGCACTTCACAGAATATACCATAAAGTGAATTGAGTGTGTATTTTGTGAGTGAAATGCGGCAGCCAATTGCACATAGCAGTGTCCCACAGTCGTGGACTGAGTGACCAAATTATTATTATTATTTTGAAGGGAATTAACAACTGGTTGCCAGGAAGCAGGGGTTAAGTTGTTCATAAAGCAGCTCGATGCTGTGATGGGTGGGGTAAACTGTATGGTGGGTGTTCTGGAGGGCTGAGATCAGGTGGGCCAAAGGATCTTCTTCACCTGAACCAATCTCGTGATCCCTACTCAGTCTTTACGCCGATTTGTATCTTACTTTTTTGTCCATTTGTTGATCAGCCGGGGAGTTGCCATCGCTTATCTCCTCAGTGTCGGAGCCTGGAATCGCTTTCTGCGGAAAACATGCACACTGGTAGATCAATCAAACGATCGATCAAACACGGCCAATAATGATCATTCCATTCATTATGGTGCCTTTCGCATCTGAAAAGTCACAGGATTTTACAACAACAAATTGCATTTAGACAGAGCCTTTTATGCCAGGAGGACAGATCAAGGCGCTGGACGATGGGTGGGGGGGGGTGGCGGGGCGTTGCACCCGAGCTGGGGGTTGGCATCAGAGAGGGGTGGAGGGCACAGTGGGTGGACGTGGCAAGGTCTAAAAGGAAGGTCTTGAGATGGGCACAGTGACTGTGCATATTGTAGGCAAAAGCAGCAGCCAAAGAGACATCATGCAAACAGCCATGCAATGACTCATTTTATCCGTGAGGCAATCAATTGGGGAAAGTGACTAAAAGAAAATTCTAGTACTGCACACACCTACTGGCATTAACAGTTAATAATAATAATAATTATTATTATTATTAACATTTAAACATAGCAACAGGAGGAGGCCATTCAGCCCCTCGAGCCTGTTACAACGTTCTACAAGATCATGGCTGATCTGTACATCAACTCCAATTACCCGCCCTTGCCCCATATCCCTTGGTACCCTGACCTAACAAATAGCTATCCACCAGGAAAAGGCTCATACAGGCAACCATATCCGATATCAAAAAATCACACAGCAAATCATAAACAGACTCCCCCCACCCACCACCTGCCCAAGCACGAACATAATTGCAGGGGAGAGGGACAGATTCTGAAGCTGCACCTAAGTATTCAAACAAAAAATAAATAATTGTGGTGGGGGGGTGGAAGAGAGAAAAACATTTCGCCCGCAAAATATAGAGTCAATTAATTCACTTTACAGTATAATCTGTGAAGCACTTTGAGATGTCTCGACGACGTGATAAGGCGCTATATCAAATGCAGGGATTATTATTAATATTTGAAACACGCAGTCACTACACTTCAGGAACAAAGCGCTTCGAGACGTCCTCCCGCCGTTGAAAAGGCACTGTGTCAAATGCAAGGATTGTTCTCTGTTATTGTTTGTGACCAGCAAGCACACAGTCATTAAACATCACAGTAAAAACTCTGCAAGACATATCGTAGCGTGATAAGGATTATCACATATAACAATGTAAGTATTATTAATATTGCAGTAAAGTTAAGATAGTTTGCTTTAAATCCCATCACAATTCCCTTTTCACTGCCGGAGTGAAACTTGGATTACTTGGCCAGAGCCTCTGTTGAAATCGACAGAATATAAACTCAACTGAATAAATTAAGAACAAAACTCATGCCCCAGAGGAAGAATTTTTTTTTACCTTGAAACTATTTTGCATTTGCTTCATTCTGGAAGAACTCGTTACTGACACCCAAACAGGCTCACTCACTCACTCGCTCACTCCGTCTCTGGACGCACTTACACTGGCTCATTCCGCAAATAGAGAGAGAGAGAAAAAAAACAAACCTTTGCCCTCCTTTGGTTAAAATAAATCAACTTCTCAGTTGTTTCTCTCTCTCTCTCGGCAGACTCTTCCTGCATTGCACCATATTAGAACCCTGAACTCCTTAGCTGTTGTGGGAAACTTTCTGTGCGCAAATTGGCTGTCTACAAAATGCACAGTCACTACGCATTACAGCGAAAGCGTTTTTAGTTGTCTTCCTGACAAGTCAAATACAAGGATTATTCCTGTTATTATTATTACTCTGCCTCAAGCCACTGACTCTCTGCCTGAGAAATTTTGTTTTGTTGTTTTAAAAGTTTAAGATTGCGTAGAAATTGGGCCAAACTTGTAAAACAGGGCTCAAAGTGGGTAAATGTGGGGGGGATGTAGCATCCGTTTGAACAACAAAAGATACTGACTGTTTTACTGGGGAATGTTGTTTCACATCGGAAGGGGAAGAAATTGGGAACGGAATGAATAAAGTTGATGACGGAAAGTTATTTTAAAAACCTTCTACGCATCCCTTCCCATCAGCATTAAATGAATAATCCTTTTACTGAGTAACTTGTTAACATGAAAGCCTGCCATTGTCCTACAGCGACATCAAACTTAACCAGGAATCAACTGGTTTCCAGTGCTTGCTCCAAAGTTCAGGCACTTATGTAAAGGCACAGTGTCGAAATGGAATGCAGGGGAAAACTTGCAGCATTCCTTGAAGTATTCCTTAGCTCATTTAAGGAACGCCTTAAGAAACACCACCAGGTGGTGCTTCTCTCCAGGCAAGGGGGTGTTTTTTTCTTCCGACAGTCCTCATTCAATCAGCCCAGAGGCTTTCATCGGATGTACTGTTCCCACCGTGCTCAGTGTTGCTCTCTCCCTTCCTGACGTTATCGTAAAGTGAGGAGACTGCTCTGCCAATAAACAAACACTTGTCTTTAATTCAGAGATCAGGCAGACACTGCAGTGCGACACCAAGACAACATTAGTTAGAAGCAGGTGCCGTCCTTCAGATAAGATATCAAACCACAGACCCATCTGCCTGTTCACTAGAACTAGCAATAAAAACAGCTACTCAGATTGAAATCTCATCACACCTTCCTCACATCTCTCAGAACAGGAGGGAAGGCCTGTGAAATTCACAAGACACACACTGTGTCTGTCTAATTAATGCAAATACCACATCCAGTGCCAACTGCTTTTTTTAAATTGAATTTAATAATAATCACTCATTTACCTCAAGTGCCAGCTTTGATGTGGCTAAACTGGAACACAGGTGAGTCAGACAGTGCTGTCAGTCACTGAGGGAAGATCTGCCTCAGTTGGAAACCTTCAGCAAAACGATCAATTTAACCCACCGTCAATGAGTTAATCTAATCTGGGTTTTTCAGCGTTTTCACAACAAAAAGCCTCAAAGCATCATAATGGCTTTAAACTAAAAAGAGAGAGAAAAAACATCCTCGCAGACAGGAGGACAGACGTTATTTGAAAGGGAATCTTTCAGTGCTTTTAGGGAACTAGCTCGGACATTTACAACATTATGGTGTATTGATTAGCATGTTTGCCTCGCAAGCTAGAGGACTCGGGTTCGATTCCTGAGCGGGGGTGCACAAAACCTTAGGTTGGGTTACTCTTACTCTCTTACTCCACACGCCTCTGTTTACCTTGCAGTAGTAGGAACCAGGTTGGCAGACGATTGGCAGATCACATTCTGAGGATAATAATCCCTTAAAAAATAAATAAGAAGAATAATTTGGTCATCTCAATCCACGTCTTTTTGTAGGACGCTGCTGTGCGCAATTTGCTGCTGCGATTCACCCACAAAATACACAGTCAATCCACTTTATAGTAAATTCTGTGAAGCGCTTTGGGACGTCTCAATGACGCGATAAGGCGTTATATCAAATACAAGGTTTATGATTAAAATCTTGTGTAGACGGTGAAACAACATCTCGTGTCAATTCCACGAGCCCAACGGAACTTTGAACTTTTAACTTTCTTCCTCCCAATCTTTCCAAACTTTGAAAATCAACTGAGAATTTTCTTTTCTCATTTTCTCACTTAGTTTTTTTTCCCCACGAAAATAGAAACCTTACTTTTTTCCCCCTGGAATTCTGGCTGTTTGAATACCGCATTCCTCACATTTAATACTTACATGGATAAACATCTTCGAATGGGGTTTCTCCTCAAGCTTCTTGACAAGAGGGTAATCAATGACTGGAACAGGGTTCCCAGGAAAGGTGGTGGATGCCAAGACATTTGAAAAGCAGTTTAACACTCTGATGGTGGGAGGAGAGGGGGCAGTTCTGGATGAATGAGATTGGATGGTCTGAACGGTCTTCCTCATCCAAACCGATCTTGTGAATAGGTGAATGCTGTTCGATTGCCTCGGAGTTAACAAGCTATGTTAATTTGACTCTTTGCCTGGGCCGTGAGCAAGTGCTCTCATTAAGTCAAACGCTAATGGCACTTGCTTCAATAATTGCTGCCAAGACGGAGATCATCTTATCAAAGATAAAACAATTAAAATGTAATTAATCCTTTAAGGGCACCTGAAACATCTCGCTAGCAAAATAATAATAACGATTTTCAACGCACACCTATTTGGTCCATTTGCCTGTGCTTTGCTGTGTGTCCAATACTTGTCATTAGGCATTTTTAGACTGCTCGTTTGGAAAAGTTACTGGGTAGAAATTTTACTTGGGTCGAGGTGATTTACTCTCTTATGATAGCATTTCAGAGAGTCTGGAATTTGGCAAATTCTTAAACACGCCTTTAATTTCAAAGCCTTTTTTTCTGTTTGAACGAAACAAAACAGCTTCAAAGTTAAGGTCCGTCTCAAGAGCTACCTCTTTGACCACACTTTCCCTCATCATTCCTCTCCCCCCAGCCCCCACCCCCACATCTCTTCCCCCATAAAGTGAGTCTTTCATTGTCTGCAAAGCCCTCAGTATTGGTCCGAAAAGGCAGAATTTTGAAAGTCTTTTGTCACAGCAAATGTCATTTCGACCCAACAAATTTTTAGGCTTTCCCGAATACAAAGTGCGACTGTCAAGAGGGTATTTTCCATTGTACTTTGATCATGCATGAAATCTCTCTCTCTTATTGGCACACCATAAGCAATACTTTATCAGTAAATACACTTTCAGTCACTTAATCATCCCTTTGCATCCCCCCACATAAAGTAATACCAGTGGGTTGGAGCCAGTGTGTCAAAGTCAGTCAACCATGTCTTGCAAAACACTTTCCTTCAATCCCGATAACGATAATAAGCAAATAAACCATATTACCTTACGATGGATCACTTTGGGACCGTTTTTTTATTGATATATTACCTATTACTTTCAAAGAGCAACTCAAAAATCAACCTTAAGCACATCCATTGAGCTGCAATGTAATCTGGGAAATCTTGATTATAAAAGCCAGGTCCACATTCGTTAAGTCACTCATAACATTGCCAAAGGTGGGTTAATGATTTTTGAAGCAGTTCAGAGGATTGCAGGGACTTTAACCAATCAGTTAGGCTCATAGAGAAACTGGAACTGGCCTTTTGGCATTGGAGCTATGGCGTGAGCTGGTCAAAAATATCAAATCAATTATGTTGGTGCATTGTTCTGCGTTTCGAAAAGACCTGTGCCATATCTTGTGCTCCCAGTACAAACGCTTAGATTTACTTGGCTGCAGATATCTCTGACTGGTTCCAGGAAGCATGCACACCAGCCCAACATAATAGAACCACAGAGATGTATGGCACAGAATACAGTCATCAGCCCCCATCGTGTCTGTGCTACTTCCTCAAAAGCAATCCTCTTAGTCCCATTTACCTGCCCTATCCCCACACTCCTGTAGCTCACTCCTGTTAAGATATTTTTAAGATATTTGTGGAGTCCTGTAGCTCTGTGGTTAGAGCACTCGCTTTGCAAGTGAGAGACCTGAGTTCAATTCCAGGCAGAGGGCGAAACCTTGGGCAAGTTTCCTTACTCCACACAGAGCCTAATAATAGTCCCTCCAAAAACCAAAAACAATAATAAATTGGTCATTTTCAATCTACGACTGTTTGTGGGACATTGCTGTGCGCAATTGGCTGCCGCGTTCGCCCACAAATATACAGTCAATTCACTTTACAGTGTGTTCCGTGAAGCGCTTTGGGACGTCCTCCCAACGTGAAACGTGCTATATCAAATGCAAGGATTATTATTATTATTATTATTATATTGGTCTAGTTCTTGACGGCCAATGTGGATTTTGCCTCAACACTGCTCCCAGCCTATGTCTATGTTTGTATGTGTATTTGTTTGTATGTATGTGTCCGTATCAGTGTGTGTGTGTGACTTTGTATGTCTTTGTATCTCCGTATGCCTGTGTGTGACTGTGTATGCTTGTGTGCATGTCCTTGTGTATGTCTGTATGTGTGTGTAGGCATTGGTGTGTGTGTGTGTGTGTGCGCCTTTGTCTGTGTAAGTCTATGTGTGTCTTTGTTTGTGTGAGTCTGATTGTCCACGTTCCTCTGTGTGTGGGTGTGAGGTATGTATGTGTGAAGGGGAGAGAGAGAGGTGAACCTTGTCTCCTGGCCCTTAACACAGTCAGACTGCAATAAACCTCAAATCAGCTGCTGGCTGGGTAGCCAGAGTGAGGTTAAAATAATCCTTGTATTTCATATAGCGCCTTATCACATCTTTGAGGCTTCTCAAAGCGCTTCACAGAATATACTGTAAAATATATTGTGAATTGACTGTATATTATATGGGTGAAACGCGGGAGCCAATTGCACACAGCAGTGTCCCACAAACAGTCGTGGATTGAGTGACCAAATTTTTTTTTAAGGGATTATTACCCCCGGAAAAGTGATCTGCCAATCGACTGAACAATCGGGGTTCCTACTTACTGCAAGGTAAATAGAGGTGTGCAGAGTAAGGAAACTTGCTGAATTTTTCACACTGCCCAGGAATCGAACCCAGGTCTCTCGTTTGCAAGGCAAGTGCTCAAACTACTGAGCTACAGGACAGGTTGTGAGGAACTGAACAAGTATCACAGAAGGAACAGAAAAAAGTATCACATCAGCCAAGCGCAGGGCAACGGGTGGGCTTGGCATTAACAAAGCTTCAAAAGATTAACAAAGAATGTACAGCCCAACCAGACTGTGCCGGTGTTTCTACTCCGCATGAGTCTTTACCCATTCCTCCCTCACTCCCTTTCACACCCTCTATTCCCCTCTCCTTCATGTGAAGGTCTAGCTTCCTCTTGAATGTTTTGCCCAAGAAATATAGTCAATTCACTTTTTGAGACGTCTCGAAGACATGATAAGGAGCTATATCAAATGCAACAATTATTATTATTATGTTCTCAGTCCCTGTGTCAGTCTCTTCATCAGACTCCAGGAGCAGTGCATCGCGGAGGACAGGTATTTGTGTCTGTGGATGTGTTACGAGGCTAGAGTTATAGTGTGGCACTGTCAGCCATTGGCTGCTTTGGATATTTACTGAAAAAACAAGCATTGTTTTTGGTAACAAAGAATGTGCCCTGTGTTTGTTGCTGTTGCTTTCAGTTCACACTGATTAACTCTCGGTCTGACATGGTTCTGGTCCACACGCCTCAATCTGTGTCAGTGGGTCACCCTGGGCTTAGACTGACATCCTTACCCTGGCGAGTGGGCAACATCACCAACAGCGCTGGTGAAAGACGGGCACAAAGTTTGAAAGAAGTATCTCAAGCTCCCGTTCTTTTCCACGAGTGTGGAGTAAGGCAGTGACGTAATACAACAACAACAAAATTACATTTCTATAGCACCTTTCACGTTGGGAGGACCTTCCAAGTCATTTTGTCCACAAAATATATGTAGGTATCAAATGCAAGGATTATTATCTGATGATGCTGCAAGGCAGAGTTCACGGTGATGGGAAGCTGTTTAGATATCAAGAGAGGGGGAGAGGAGTCAATGATTACAAGTGCGTGCACAGATAATTGAAGGAGAGAGAAGAAAACTGGAGAAGGCAGGAAAACATACACACACACAGATGGACTCTGTCCTTAATGTAGACATGGCAACCCAGCTGAGATCAGTCATTAGCAGAGATAGAACATGGTTACAAAGTTACTGGAACCATGGCAACCGCTGAGATTTGTCATTATCCTTAATAATCCGTACATTTGATTCAGCGTCACAAGATGTTCCACAGAGAATTGCTGTAATGTGTAGTTACTGCGTTTTTTGACAGCGCATTTGCCACGTCCCTGTAAACAACCCTGAAGTGAACAACCAGTTTTATCTATTGGGGGCGGCTGGCGGATTGACGGCAGGGACCAGGGACGGCCAGGGAGAGAGAGAAACTCCCTTCTCTTTTCGGGTTGATCTTTAACAACCCACTGAACAAGGCATAGACAGAGAGTGAGGTTCAACATCTCATCTGAAGGACGGTGTCTCAGGTCCACATCCCGCTAACAACAACTAGAAATCTCAGGGAACTCACAACCGGGTTGGGGGGGGAGGGGGTAGAGAGAGCCATGAGACAGCCTCTGGCCCTGGCACCATCCCTGCTCCGGAAAGTTCCCCCAAAACAGGAAGGATAAAGCAAGAGACAATAATAATCCTTCATTTGATATCGCGCTTCATCACATCCTCGAGACGTCTCAAAGCGCTTCACAGCGCTTTGTAAAATGTAAAGTAGATTGACTGTGTATATTCTACTGTAGAGTGGATTGACTGTGTTTATTGTGGGAAAATACACAGCTGCGTGCCACAAATAGTTGTGGATTGAGTGACCAAATTATTATTATTTTTTTAAGGGATTATTACCCCCAAGAAGCTAGGCAAACAGGCGCATGGAGTAAGGAAACTTGCCTAAGGTTTCGCCCCGCCAAGGATTCAAACACGGATATTCTGTCTTGCAAGGCAAGTATACTAACCACTACACTATGGGATTCCACAAACAGTTAAAATTCCCAAACCATGAAAGGAATGAACAAAGGAACATTGATTTTGAGAGTCTGTAGATAATTAATGAGTTGAAACACTGGCAGATAGATAGGTGGATGGAGCCTGTGGTATATTTCGGGTCATTTAGTCACTCCGCAGCCCGGTGAGATAACGGGTTTGATGGATGGAAGTACACTAGCTAACAAGGATAGAGTTCTTCTTATCTCCAACACGCGGATTGCAAACGCCGGAGTAATCATTCTTTACACAGCATAAAAACAGGAGCAAAGGTCGTTCTGGGGAAATTATTCACTGCTCTCGTCTGCTCCTAACCCAGAGCCACAGATATGTGGCGGGGGGGGGGGGGGGAGAGAGCACGAGCACAGACTGGGAAAGAGAGGGAGCACGGATAAGCTGGGGGAGAGAAGTCGTGACAGACAGAGAGCACGGATAGAGAGTGAGAGACCACAGATTGGTGGGGGGTGGGGGGGAGACATTGAGTTGAAGTTAAACTTTCTTAGAGTTAAAGTTAACTTTCTCAGAAAAATCGGTCATTCACTCTGTGGCTGTTTGTGGAGCGTTGCTGTGTGCAAATTGGCTGCTGCGTTCGCCCACAAAACACACATTTACTACGCTTTACAGTAATCCTGGGAAGCGCTTTGAGATGATGAGGCACTGTATCAAACACAATTATTATTAGTATTATCACTATTGTATCTTTTGAGGTTTTTCTTAGCACCTATTGTTAGCAGGAAGCTCTTCCTCTTGTTATCTGGCCAGAGGGCTGTCTTTCCGGCTTGTTCCAGTAACATTTCTTTGGTTGTACATGTGACCTTTGCTATTTGACGCCTTGTGCTCTCCTAACCAGTGGATATAAAAAGGGTAATAGTTAGTTTGGATCAATTGTGTGGAACAACTCTGTGGAACATCTTGTGACGCTGTATCAAATGTACGGATTATTAAGGATAATGACAATAATAGATTTCAGACCTTTTAAAATACATGTAAGAATAATAATAATACTTGCATTTGACATGGTGCCTTATCGTGTCATTGAGACATCTCAAAGCGCTTCACAGGATATACTGTAATAATAATAATCCTTGCATTTGATATAGCACCTTATCATGTCTTACTGTAAAGTGGACTGACTGTGCATTTTGTGGGCGAAATGCGGCAGCCAATCGCACACAGCAGTGTCCCACAAACGGTTGTGGATTGAGTGCCCAAATTATTATTATTATATTTTTAAGGAATTTTTTGTTTCTGACCATGTGATAAGGCCTCGAGTCAAATGAAGGACAAAGCACCAAACAGATTTGAGTCAGCATCTCTACAAAACGTAACAATGACTACACTTTGCATCGCAGAGCAACTTGACCAGAATTGTAGTCAGATATTTTGGTTTATTGTTTATACGACTTGAGGGCCACACGATCTAGGTTTCGGAGTTACATATGAAAATGACATCTATCGTAAAAATACTATAGGTAGTCACAATCTGGTTTGACTGTTTGGATTTTATTTGGGTCAATGTGAGTAGCTGACCTGACAGAAAGAAATGTTTCCCCCTCACCCCCCACTCCCTTCATTACATTTCCACACAGTTGAAAGTAATTTGAGAATTACAAAAAAAATGTTCAATTACTTTGCTTCTACAGGAAGTCAGACAAGCAATTTGTTCAGAGTGGAGCGATCTCATGGGGGGGGGGGGAGGGGGAGGGAGAGAATGATTATTATAACTGTAGGGTATTTTCATTGGTTTCTCTCCCCCTGCAGTCATTTGAAGGAATCACAGCTAAGCAGCCTTTGGTGACATGTGTTGCGTTAGGCTCAGTGCAATATTTTTCCCTTTATTTTTGTTTTTGTTCCACCGCAAAGTTGGTGGGTCTCCCGCGGGATGCCAGGGTGCTTAGCCCTTGGCTCTGTTGTGAGGATAAGATGAGCATAGATTCCTCTGTCACCTTTACGTGAGACTTGGAGTGAGTCGAATGCATGGAGACCAATTGCAGGGAGGCTTGCGTTGGACTTGTGTTTGCAGTCACACCTGTCGGGAGATAGTACAGACTTTCCATACAGTCAGACTCCGAGAGCTGGTTCTTCTGCCCATCGTATTTGTGGCTTTGGTTTGGATATTCGCCCACACAGATGCCAGCTTCACGCGGTGGCTTTTGCTCAGGAGATACAACAGGAGATGCCATAGACATGGCAGGGTATTGCAGGCCGGGCATATAGGGTGGTCTCAAGACCTCTGGACTTAAAACATACGGGGAGAAGGGGGCTTGATAATAGCTCTGCTGAGGGATTATAACTTCAATGTACTGACCCGTCTCTGGATCCAACAGCATCTTGCGTGGGGACTGTACTGAAGCTTGTACCAAGTAATACTTCCCGGTCTCTGGGTCAACGAGCATCTTGTTCTGCACTGGGGAGAATGGAAAGGGAGGATGATGGTGCTCCACAACAGGAGATAAGGGCAACTCGGGACACTTCTCCATGACGTCCAGAGATCTGGGAGGTGGCAGGAAAGGGACTGACTGAGGCGGCCACACTGGATCTGAAGGCTGAGGAGAAGCGAAGCAACAGTGCTGCGAGAAAGCTACCAAGGGTTGGTGCTTGGGGAAGAAGTGGAGAGGAAATGTTTGACTTCCCATTTTGTGAGGCAGTGGGGTCTCCCAGGCATGTTGGAATTGAGGGCTGTTTGGGATCGAAGGCACAAAAGGAGCAGGAGAAGGAGGAGGAGGCAGCTGAACAGGAATGGTGAGATAATTCACTGCGTTTGAGGAGAACGGTGCCTCACATTGCGCGGATGCTTCCCGGGTAGATTTGGCCTCGAAGGATGGGTGTCTGTCCTGGTCAGGGTTTTTACCAGTGAGGAATTCGACACCCTGATTTCCTGGTGGATGCGAGTTCCCATGGTAACCGGTGGAGGGTGATAGAGTCCCCGGTGCTTTTCCCGCTGATCTCTGGACGCCGGGTGATAATACCGATCGATCCGGGAGCATTTTGGCATCAATCGCTTGTGCGGAGGCTACGTTTTCCGCGCTCTCCTCGAAACTAGGCGATTCCCTGGCGGGCGGAGTCTGGCGACCGAACATCGGGAATCGACAGGGTCACTCGGGAACGGGTTTGGCTCGGGCGAAAGAGGATTCCCTTCGATTCCCATCGCACTCCATTCTGACCAGCGAGGACTCTGCTCTCCTCCTTCCCCCGAAATTACCGAGACTCCACAGGTATCTTTGACCGGTTGGAACTCACTAATGAACCTCATTCCGCTGTTTACCGGACTCTGTGTCTTTTCATTTTCTCCCTGTCCTGTCTGGGCGATGGGTTCTATGGCGTCCTCTTTGCCCTCGCTTTTAGCAAGTGATCCCCGATTCCCAACGCAATGATGGTCGAGCTTATCCTCATCACTCAACCCAGCCTGCATCTCACTTTCATCTTTGATGTCCCCTGCCTCGGTGGAAACTGCGTTGCCCAATAAATAATTGGCACCGGCCATTCCATTACCCTTATTCTTCTCAGACAATGGCTTAATCTTTCACAGGTTGAGCCATAAGTGCCAATAGGTAAAGTCTCATTGTGTAGGTCACTGTTTTCCTCTGTTTCGCGCTCATCTATCCTGCTTGAAGTGTTGTCATTCCCGCTACTCAAAACGGAACAAGCTCCCGGTTCACTCCCATCGTCCAAAGCAAATACAATCGGACGTTCAGCCTCCGCCTTTCCAATTGACGGCAAGTTCCCATTTGATCTGTTGGGAGTAGATTTTTCCAAAAACCTGTTCCCGTCTTCCAATCTGACTCCATGTTCAGTTTTCTCCTGCTCCGTGTGGGACAATGCTCTGCCATCGTCACCGTCGCACGTTCCATCTTCCACGTCTTTCCTAGGTATTTCTGGACGGACCGTGACGTCCCCTTGGTGCCTGCGTTTCCAAGCTGACGTTTGGGTTTCTTTGTCATTTGAGCTTAGGTTCCCAAAAGGTTTGCTTTTGCTCTCTGTTATCACCTCGATACCTTTATCACTCTGAGGCGATGTGCTTGTCAGTTCAATAACAGATTTACTGAGGAGTTCGTCTGGATTTTCCGACTCAACCTCGATCGCACTTCGAGGGATACTTTTCCCGTTTGATGTTTCGACATTTGCATTTTCGAGGCATGAAATCCTTGAAGGTTTATCCTCAGTTTCCACTTTTCTTTCCGACGCCTTTGGACGTTCATCATTGGCTTGTGAGCAATTGACAATTCCTGCGGTTGATGTTGAATTCTCTGAAGGCAGACTTGGAATCTGCCGGTTCCTTAAACCCTCTCGTCTCTCCTCACCTTCGCAACTTATTATCTGGGAACTTCCCTCGGTCGGCGAGGAAACAGTTGAACCTTTCTGGTTCTGGTTTCCCAGTTGACTCTCAAACTCCACATTAGGCTCCACTTTTCCAAACGAACTTGCATCTTGATCAGTTGCACCAGACTTTGCCAAAACTGGGTTCAGAAGATCCAGTCCAGATTGTTTCTCCTTTCCAGGTCTCAACTCAGTTGTTTCCTTAGTTAATTCATGACTGGTTGGATCTGTATTTTCATCCTCTTCCCCGTGGCGGCAATTTCTCTCACGTCGTTTTTTTGTGAAGGACGATTCCAAACCGGAGTTGCTCGATATGGACAAGGCTTGAATCCGCCTCTCAGAGTTCTTGGCCCCGCTGAAATGAGCCAAGTCTTTGTTTCCTGTCACACAGCGACTCAGGCTGATGGCCGCACAAATGGAAATCTGTCTCTTCTCGTGTTTGTCGGACGGAATCGGCAGCTTGAGGTCAGAAGAAAATACCTTTGAGCTATGTTTTCCCTCCACACGCGCCCAATATTTCTCAGCGACCGACAAGCATGTGTCATTGTCCTTGTTGGTCTTCCTGCTGATTGACCTACACTCAATAACAATTGGTGGCAGAGCTCTGCTCCTCACTGCAGGCTCACTCTGGTTTGAGTGACTCGAATGGTTCAAACTCGGAGCGAGAGAAACACTTTTGGGTTCACTGAGCTCACTTTCGTGAGTGGTGAAGGTTAAAACATCACGCTGGTCTCTAACAAGCTTCTGCACGTCTCTGACATGATGTATAATAGGGCCTTTCGTTTTACCTTCTGCGGAAAACCTCTCACCTGTGTCAGACTGCGGCAATTTATCTTGTTTCTCTTCGGCTCCTGTCCTCCACAAAGTGGGAAGTGTCTGAGCCTTGGAAATGGATCCCAAACTTTTACCATCGGTTTGTTTCTCATTCACTAACTGAGGAGCCAGGATTATCCCTGGTGATTTCGATGTAAACGTAATATCGGAAACTTTCCTCTTACTTAGCAGAACACGGCTGGTTTTCTGGTAACACAACAACTTTTTGCTTTGTATTGACTGACTTGTTTCCAATGTTCGGTTGGCGCGCTGTGCAAAGCAATCCACTCGTTTGCCCTGTGAGGCCGGTAGTTTGTCATTATCTTCCTCTTGCTCTGCGGGAACACTTCCGGAGGGAATCAACGCTGGACACAGTCTCTGCCGGGTCGGATCCGGATCTCTACCTGACGTTCTATCATTCTGCCCATCTTGGCTACTTTCCTTCCAGTTCCTGAGCTCGCCTTTCTCGCGACAGATATCATCGCCCGACTGCTCGTCTGAAAACGGATTGGCCTCACGCATTGAACGTACGTCTTTTGTCGTTGGAATTCCCTTGACGTCCGGGCTTTTGTTTCCGTGGTTATCTGGGAGGTTTTCCGCAACGACACGGGTCTCAGATCGTGAACTAGAATCTTGACGCTGAACCCGCTTCGATGCGTCGTCACAAAACTCAGAGTCCTTCACGTTTGCAAAGATAGAATCCCTGCCTGCCCCCGGTTTCATCTTCAGACCTCGTTCGAACTGCATTTTCTTCAATATGACGTTTGTGATGAGGCAGGAAGCTTGCTTGCTCCTCGTCACCGAATCTCCTGTGCACGAAGCTCTGGGCAGCCGTTTATGGTTATTATTTTCCTCTTTCCCTCGCGCTGCGCCTCCCCTCGCGCTCTCTGTAGCCGTGCTGCTGTCGCGGACGTTTCCAGAACGTCCCACCATTTCCTCATTGGCGTGCTCTGGCCGAACTCCCAGATCAGCAGGACAGTCTGCGTCACCTCTCGGGGGAAAGACCTCCAGTTTGTTCCTCTCACGTTTTTTGAGTTGAATCTGGCGCTTGGGGACAGTCCTGCTCGCTGTTTTCCCTCCCTTTCCCTCCTGGCTTTCCATCATCACATCCACACACTCAAACTGCGTCCTATCGAACGCATCATCTGACATGTCCTTGTTGCGTTCCCCTGACTCAGGGCTTGAAGTGAACCTTGCAGTGTCACTGGGGCTGTAGCTCCACCCGGCATTCTCTGAGTCAATGGGGCAATGCCCTGATTCGCGGTAGGTTGACCACATATCGGTGTCGTTGTTTCCTTCCTCCGACAAGGACGGTGACAAACCCGCAGATGATCTACAGTCGGAAATGTCAAAGTACCCATTGCCCGGGCAGGACAAACTTCGAAAGGCCAGCGATGTTAATCTCCGAACCTCTCTATCAGTCTCATCCACGCTGGACGTTTCACTCACACAATAGGGGGGAGCCCTCTCACACCGAGTGCGATGATAGCTCTTCCGACGATCCTCAGAAGCCAAGTCCCCTCGAGACATTTCCTGGGGCGTCTGTGGTCCTGGGTGTGGGTGGAAGTCTGCCTGTTCCAGCGGGTTCCTCTCCAGGCTCTGATCTCCTGCTCCCCCGCAGCCCTTCCCAGTCTGGCTATTTCCGGGGCTGATGGGCAGCTGAACCTGTTGGTCTCGGCTCTCTTTGCCTCTTCTATTTCCCACCCGTGGATCATGTTTAGTGGAGGTGCCGTTAATGGCTGCCAGGCCTGATGAGTTGCTACTCACTGATAGCGAACAGCTGTCGGAAGCCACATCAACAAAGCCAATGTCACCTCCTTCCAGCCATCCAGGGGCAGCCTCACACCCCGAGGAATGGTTCCCATCAGCTGTTCCTCTTTCCTCTTCACGTCCAGAATCAAGTCTGAGTTCATTCCCACCATCCGAGTTACAGGATTCCATCTCTCGGTTCCACCCGCAGGGCTTCCACTCACCAGCACCTCCACACAACTTCCTCTCCCAAGTGTCATCAAATCCTTCCCCATCTCCTTCAGGAAGGCCACACTGAGGTCCCGGTGGACATTGGGGGAAGGAGCCCCCGAGTTCAGGAATGTTCAAAGGTCCTCGCTCGCTCCCTGGGTTGATATCGGACAGACCAACCGCCCGGTCACTTTCAGCGGCTGAGTCAGTTGGGAGGTCCTCGATGCCCTCGAACGGCCCGCTGCTGTCACTGAGGTTGTCCAGGGTTACGGAGCACACGGCTGTGTGGTAAGACCCAGAAGAGTCGCAGAGAACCTCGTCAACTTTGGACAATGAGGGCGAAGGCAGCAGAGGCGGAGTCGATGTTGTTACGGTTGCTGCAGTTGTTGTGATGTGACCAGACCCAGGAAGCGAGGTGGTATTTACAGACTCGGAGTCTGACCAGAGTCCTTTGGGAGTCAAAGCTGTTTCACACGGACCTTTCTCCTCTGTCGAAACCTGTTGAGCAAACTCCCTGTCTCCGGCTGCGTTTTCAGAACTAGAAAATTTACGCTCTGCTCTCACACCATCGGTGGGGCTGTTGAGCCATATTTCAGAGAAGGATTTCGATGTCTTACATGTCAGATTCACTCCGTTTTGTTGTGGAGTTGGCAGAAGTTGAAATTCCTCATCCATAGATCCCATTTCCTGAGCCAGAGACAGGAACCTCCCACAAAGTGTCCATTAAAAGCTTGAGCTGAACGGAATCTTTAACTCATTTTAATGAGATTTTTTTGTTTTGTTTGCTTTTAAACACGCAAAAAATTTAAATAATTTGCCAGTTCAAAAAAAAAAGCTCAATCGTACCTTCGTGGGTTCAGTAAATGCAGTTCTGCAACAAAAAATATTGTTATTAAACATGAAATGTAATTGCTAATATTAATAATAATCCTGGTATTTGATCTTGGCATCTTATCATGTTTCGAGACGTCTCAAAGCGCTTCAGAGTGTACTGTAAAGTGAATTGACTGTATATTTTGTGGACGAAACGCGGCAGCCAATTGCGCACAGCAGCGTCACACAAACAGTCGTGTATTGAGTGACCAAATTATTATTATTATTCATTTTTTTAAAGTGATTATTACCCCTGTAAAACAATCCGCCAATCGACTAACACCTGGCTTCCTACTTACTGCTTACTAGGTGTGTGGAGTAAGGAAACGTAGCTACCATTTCACCCTGACGGGAATCAAACCCAGGTCCTCTCACTTGCCAGGTTTATCCATGGTTAAAATATATATTCAATTAAAAGCGAGGTTTATTATTATTAGCTTTTTTTAACAATGATTGCAGTCACACACAAGTTAACACACTTCGAGTTCAATATTAAAACCACTTGTAATCTGGGATCACCTTGAGATAATCTTTAATTTCTGAAAACCAAGACTGTGTTCATTCTCACTGCACTTTGGCCACAGAATACAGTCAATTCACTTTACAGTGTATCCTGTGAAGCGCTTTGAGACGTCTCGACAATGTGATAAAGCATGATATCCAATGCAAGGATTATTATTATTATTTTCAGCTAAAACTTATCCACTCACTTACCCGCTTGGAGCCTGAAGACCTCACAAGCCTAGGTCATTCACCACATTACAATTTAGTGACGGAAACTTGTCTGAACTTGGTTTGCAGCCAGCAAAAAATACACACACTTATGTCCAGTGCTCAAGTCCTTTTTAATCATAGGGACCCCGAGATATCAAATTCCCCCCGTTTGAATCAAAGTCGCTGCCAGTACTTGTAATCCAGAATGAGGAAATGAATTAACAAAATGGTACTGACCCTGTTTATACCCCACCCAACAGCCCCCATCCGTCTCTCGCTTGCAAATGGGTGCCCTGTATTTTGTGCAAAGATACGTCAAAGTTATTCAAATAAGTTAATTAATAAAAAAGCTCCACGTTTCCAAATGTTTTTTTAAGTACGGTTTAATTCCTACTGAGTTGCAATTGTTTGTTGATTTAATTTTCCTGTGCATCGACCTTCTCTCTTCCTTCTAACAGAGAAACAGTTATAGTTTTCAGCAGGTGGTTAAACCCTCGCACACAGGAGCATAAATCCCTGAGTGAACATGAAACCTACTGCCAGTCATCATGTGGGACGTTAAAATTATCCCCTGCTGATGACAGCACAGACAGCCTGGCTCATCAGCAGGACTTGGAAGGACAGACCAGTCACTGGGGGCAGGGAATCATTCCACTCATCTCCTGTTACACACTGCAAGCCAAAGCCCAAAGGGGTAGGGTGGTCCTAGCTGGACAAGTAGTGGGAAGCTTACCAGAGTGTATTATCGATGGCAAGCTATGCAGTTTTAGCTGATTAGACTCCAGCAGTTACCCCAACCCACACTCTGGGGTCCCCAAGCCTTGGCTCTTCCAACCTGCGCCTAATACGTTCCAGAATGAGGTAAGCAGGATGCATCTCTTCAGGGAGAGAGTGCGTATTCCATTCCAACAACGTATTTCTATGATTTCCATGTGTATGTGGGATGCATGGAATTTTCACTTTAGTTTGGATACTCTTTAAACATGGTGATGGGTTTCCGCATGTGTCAGACACCCAGCTCACCAAACAAAAAGCAACAATGCAAACCGCCCCATGTACTTACTTGTCTTCCTCAAATGGAATTATCCTTCGCCAAAGCCATGCTTCGCACCAGCTACACAGTGCCAGTTGACATGAGGCTGGGAGATTTTGTAAGGAAATGAACGGTGTAGCTTTTCCACTTTCATCACCAATCATCTGCAAACGTGCCAGGGTGAGGCATGAATAAGGCTCTCTCTCATCTTTCTCAGAAAGTAGCTAACGTTAACCTGGTGCTTTAACAACCCTCACGATTGATGTAGTACCTTATCTCATCCTCTCAGAGCCCTTCACAGGATTTTTACCAAATGCTGTACTTTCTAAACGAACCCAGTAGCAGAATTGCGCCCAGCGACGTCCCACAAATAGCCACGAAGCAAATGTTCAATTTTATCTGAGGGATAAAAGGTCAACCAGGACACAAGAGAAACTTTTTTTTTAAATAGAGCTGTGGGATCTTTAACATCCACCTGTCCAGGCGCAGATGGGAACTCGGTTTAATAACACCTCATCAGAAATACGGCACCTTCGACAATGCAGCCCTCCCTCCCTTCAGGAGCGTCGTCTTGGACAGTGAGCTCAAAGGCCCAAGTGGGATCAAACCAACAACCTTCCCACTCAATAGGCGAGAGTGCTGCCGACTGAGTCAGTCTTAACGACGAGTAAAAACAGACGCCTTGTGGAAGAATTTAGCTGACAACCTCCAGGCTTTTGGCCTTGGGATTGCTCACCAAGTTTCCTGATACTCCTCCAGTAATTATCCCCAGTCTAGGGTCCATCTGCTAACTTGCATCTCACAGTAGCCAGGATCAGGTTCCGAATGCAGTTCCATTCTGCCTCAACACTGTGTTGCATCAGTCAGTGCCCCCCTCCTGTCTTTTTTGTTAAAAGAGTGCAGTGACCACAGCGCCTCAGCAGATCTATTTTACTCAGTGTCTCAAAGCGGAAGGTAGACAGACCCATTTGTAAAAATATTTAGTGGATCATTTAGGTGCCTCTCTGACAAGCTGTCAGTCTGTTACTGCTCTGGAATTACACCAGAGTGGTAGCGGCGGAGGGGGTGGTGGGGGGACTGGAGAGAGGGTGTGATGCAATTCCGAGAAGCTATTTATTCCCCCTCAATTATAAATAACAATCCCTGCCAATCCTGTAGCAATGTCGAAACGTCTCAAAGGCCTTCGCAAGTAATTGCTGCAAAGCGCCAGTTTGTACACAGCAACGTCCCACAAATAGCCATCCAGCAAATGACTCATTTTATCCGGAGTAGGGATTGTTGACCAGGACACCAGGAGAAGCTCTCTTCTCTTTACAAATCAGTGTCCCGGGAACTTTAAGTATCACCTCAATAAGGTTTTCCTGAACTCAAGGAAGGCAGGATGAGTTACTGAGGACCAATTGAACCCTAAACATTACTATTTACATGGGGTATTGTCGGTTAGAAATCCAGGAAAAACTCCCTTTGCTTCGAGTCGGATCTTTAACACCAACCTGAACAGGCAGGTGGGACCTCGGTTTAAAGTCTCATCCAAAGAACGACACCTACACTCCCAGCACTGCAATGTCAGCTATAATCCTTGCATTTGATATAGCATTTACATCTTCTAGATGTCTCAAAGCTCTTCACAGATTTGACTCAGATTACAGATTACAGATTACAATTCACTGTAAAGTGAATTGACTGTATATGTGTGGGCAAAACACAGCAGCCAATTGATCACAGCAGTGTCCACAAACAGTCGTGGATTGACCGACCAAATTATTATTGTATTTTTTTTTAAAAAAAGGATTATCCCCGGAAAAACGATCTGCCAATCGACTTAACAACCTGGTTCCTACTTGCTGCTCGGTAAACTGAGGCGTGAGGAGTAAGGAAACTTGCCCAACATTCAACAGAGCCCAGGTCTTTTGCTTGCGAGTGCTCTAACCACTGAGCTACAGGACTCCACTATGTGAGACTATGTCAAGTCCTGACATGGGGCTTGAACCCAAAACTTTCTGACTCACGAGGCGAGAGCGCTACCAACTGAGTCAGGCTGATACAATTTCCAGAACCTTTTCAATAACTCAACTTTTTCAAAACACAAAGGATTGTATAACAGTCTACATGTAAAATAATATCTGAGTGATTCAAAAGTCAGTAGGTTCTCAGTAACACAAAATCACCACTGAAAAATATTTATTTCGTCATTACAGGTTAATAGAATTTAGGTACTTACACATCTCAAAAAGAAAAACGTATCCCATTTCTTCACAGAATTCTCAAAATGACACAATAATTGAACAATTAAAAATATAACTTATAGCTTGGGCTTTAAGATTCACAACGTGCAATTTCAAAGTCAGTAATGTGGCCAGACTCTCAATAAATATAAATGCTCCTAAAAGAAACAGTAAATAGCATCAGCACATGAAATTCCTGTGCTCCCACAAACTAGCTGCAAACCTGGAGCCAAATTTACAAAAGGCACTCATACAATCGAGCTAAATTCCAAAAGAAGATTTTGTTTTTTGTCATTTACCCTGTGCGACGATTTGTGAATGTGGGTCCTGGAGAATGGGAGGCTCATTCAACTATCATTTCAATTCCTTCAAAATAATAATACTTGCAATTGATATAGCGTGGTTCACGTTATTGAGACGTCTCAAAGCGCTTCACCAATATAGTATAAAGTAAATTGACTGTATGTTTTGTGGGTGAAATGCAACAGCCAATTGCGCACAAGTGTCCCACAAACAGTCGTTATACTCAAAAAGGAAATGTCCACATTGCGATCACAATTCACACGATTGCTTTCGAGATTAAGTCGGCACACAACCGAGCGAGCCCAATGTCGGCTTACTCCGCGCTATGCTGAAGGAGTTGACAAATTATTACTAACAGCAATGGACGCTTTAACATCGGTTTAGGGGCTACCTGCACTGTGCAAACACGCAGTGAGCAGTGAACAGGCATTTCGAGAACATAAAAAAAAATCCGAAAAGAAAATCAGTAAGAACCTGAGAGGTTTACGGCAGAGATAAAATTACTATCCATAACGAACGGGTCTGAACGAACCTCGACTGGAACTAAAGCATCGCACTTTGATCAATATTAAACTAGAACACAGAAAAGTGGAGCTAACACTGAGCCCAGCCCTCAGAACACTCGTCTATAGCTGCTCAGGAATGACTGATTGACTGACAAGTGAAGCACCTCAAATCAAGTGCCCGGAGTATCACTTACAAATATGAAATTTATAAAATAAGGCTGGGACTAAAGCAACAATAAACGGAGCCTGCACTCTACAGCCACAACTTAAAACTGTCTATCCTTAATGTAAGGAAGTTAGCATACCCGCACAATGGAGTTAAAATGAGTTAAACTGAAAAAGTGAAGCTATCAAGCTAAGCTTAGTTAGTGTTCCATTTAGCCAGCAATCCCAACATCAGGTCATTTAATGGCTTCTCCTATTGAACGATGCCGGATGGTTTCAGAAAATGATACGATTTTCCTACAGACACTCGTATGTAAAACGCCCAGCAGTGTGTAGTCTCTGGTATTAAATGTAGTGTTTTTTTATATGACAGTTCGCCTCTCTTCATTCACACCAGGGTAGTCCAACTAGCGGCCCGATTTCACCGGCCCCCAATCCATTTCATCTGGCTCACCTGCTCCCTCTTTCGCCAGTAAATGTTATGTTATGTTTGTGGAAGGGAAACACAAAAATCTTGCTATGTGGCCCATGGATATTTCTCGAATAGTGCATCCGACCCTCAGCATCCAATAGGTTGGACCCCCCACCCACCTGATTTAACAGTTAGTTGGATGAAGTGAGGGTGTGAAGAGGGTCAACCTCTTCTCTGAAGCTCAACGAGCTTGAACAGCTTCTCACAGCTCTCCGTTTTAAGAGACTCGGCTTTCTGCTTCAACCGCTCATCTCTGTACAGTGTGGCCAGATTCAGCAAGTCAGTTCCTATGAAGAACGAGAGCACTTTGTTAATAAGTCTGACTGACTGCCAGTCATGAGGTTCCGTAAATCAGTCGACCACACAAAAATTCCCCCTCTCCCCACCCAGGATTAGAACATTCACAAGCAAAAGACCATCAAGGTATTCAGGCTAATTGTATTTTCAGTTAATCCCGAGTATAAAATCAAGTCCTTAAAGTTCCTATTTCAAAAGAGCATGGAAGAATTGTACCTTAATTTAATTTGGAGCTAAAAATTTAATAACGCACTTTTTTTTGCCTGAACATGCGTGAACAAAATTCGATTCACAGCCCGGGTTTAGTCACCATCCATGCCATGATCTGGCAAACTAATGATAGTTATTACGCATTGTGAGAAGTTATGTTTTAACCCGGCGTTAGTTATACTCTGCAAAATGCCCAAAACTCCATCCCACCACCACTTAGCAGGAATTAATCAAGCTTTTACAAAATGGTCATAAAACAGTACATTTCAGCTCAGTCCCATATCCTCTGCCCTGACACGCAAAATACTCTTTAAAATGAGAAAATTAATGATTTTATAATAATAGTAATCCTTGAAATTTGATGTAGCCCCTTATGCCGAGGTCTGAAAGCATTTCACAGGATTCACTGTAAAGTGTAGTGGCTGGGTATTTTGTAGGTGAATTAGCAGCCAATTTGTGCACTGCAAACTCCATTCTCTTTTCAAATAGGTCCTTTAACGCCCACCTGAATAGGCAGATGGGACCTTGGTTTAAAGTGGCATCCCAAGGACAATGCAGCGCTCCCCCAACACTGTACAGGAGCTCAGTGGTTAGAGCACTCGCCTGGCAAGCGAGACACCTGGATTCAATTCCAGGCAGAGCGAAACCTTAGGCAAGTTTCCTTACTCCACTCAGAGCCTAATAATCCCTCCAAAACAAAACAATAATAAATTGGTCATTTTCAATCTACGACTGTTTGTGGGACACTGCTGTGCGCAATTGGCTGCCCCGTTTCTCCCACAAATATATAGTCAATTCACTTTACAGTCTATTCTGTGAAGCGCTTTCAGATGTCCAGAAGACGTGAAAAGCGCTATACCAAATGCAAAGATTATTATTATTTTATTGGAGCGTCAATCTGGACTTTATCTTTGCCAATATATATACATCCCCAAATCATACATACTGTGGTGTTTTTCCTTCCAACAACTGTTTTGGAGGTGATCAATGTAGTCACTTTCAACATTCTGTTCCACGTTTTGCAAAGCCGAGTTTTGGTATTCCTTTTCAAATCCCTTGTCAACAAAGTAAGTTACTTTCAAATGCGCAGTTTCTCTGGGCAACACATGCCCTAATGACCTGTCATTAGAATAAAAGTGAACACTGTATTTAAGAGACTATTATACCTTGAACAGACATGACAGATTTGTGCAAAAGCTAAATTTGCTACAATCAGAAATCAAACAGCTAATAACAGCTATAATAAAGCAGAATTGTCTTGTTCTCTCTTATATTTGTGTTTTATCAATGCATTCCTTAAAATATTTACTCGATTGTCATTAAACCAGTGAAGCCAAATTTGACTCTGCCCTCTTGTGGCCACAATACACCAGAACAATCTCCCATACGTACAACAAAACTACATTTGACTAGCACGGGAGGACGTCCCAAGGCGCTGGACAGTCAGTGTTTCGGACCTGAGCTGGGGGTCGGGATCGGGGAGGATGGAGTGCAGGTGGGGAAGGAGGGTGACCAAAGGCACAGCCGAAGAGGAGGGACTTGAAATGGGTCTTGAAGGAGGCAAAGCAGAGGGCGAGGCGGAGATACTGCGGGATGGAGATCGAGAGGGTGGTGGCAGAGTGGCAGAAGGCTAGTCCGCCAATGGTGGGAATGGCGAGGCAGGGGACGTGAAGCAGGCCGGAGCCCGCTGATCGGAGGGAGTGGGCAGGCTGGTGGGGGGGGTGGGTTAGGAAGTCGCAGAAGTAGGCAGGGGGAGCAAGAACCGTAACCCCTGTGTGATGGGAAGGCAGTGGAGGATGGGGGCGAGGATGGAGATCGCAGAGCCTGGTGCGGGAGAGGACACAGGCTGTAGAGTTCTGGATGATGTGCAGCCTATGAAGGGAGGAGTTGGGGAGGCCGACAACCAGGGAGTTTGTGTAGTCGAGCCTGGATGTTATGAATGAGTGTATGAGGATCTCGGCCGCCTGCAGTGTAAGACAGTGGCAGAGCCTGGTGATGATGCTGTGGTGGGGAAAGCAGAACGGGTCACGCCACGGATGTCGGGTAGAAAGGATAGTTGAGGGTCAAACAAGATGCCAAGGTTCCAGATTGGCTCAGTGAGGCGGAGTGTGCATCCTTAGATGGTGATGCTGTCAGTGCCTGAGGTGTGAAGGCACTGATGGGAACCAATCGGGAGAGCCTCGGTTTTGTTGACATTCAACTGTAGAAAGTTAGCTCTCATCCAGGACTTGATGTCTGACAGACATTCTGTCAGAACAGCAGTGGTCCTGGAGTCAAGGATGGAGGCAGAGAGGTAGAGTTGGATGTCATGTGGAAGTTGACCCCATGTCTGCGGATGATGTCACCAAGAGGGAGCATATAGATATTGAAGAGGGGACCAAGGACAGAGCGCTGAGGAACTCCACACGGGGAGGTGAAGGGGCCAGAGGGGAAACCATTTGTGGAGATGAAGTGGAGAAGGTGTGAGAGGTATGATCTGAACCAGTCAAGGAGAGAACCATGAAGGTTGAGGTGAGGGAGGCGGTGGAGGAGGATAGAGTGGTCAACGGTATCGAAGGCAGTAGAGAGGTCAAGGAGGATGAGAAGGCAGAGGGAGCCCTGGTCTCAGATCGACAAAATGTCATTTGTCACTTTGACCAAAGCTGTTTCTGTGCTGTGGTCGGCAAGGAAACTCGATTTCGAGAGGAGTTCATGAAGGGAGCGGCGGAAGAGGAAAGAGTGAAGCTGGGAAGCAATGATTCGTTCCAGGACCTTGGAAAGGAAAGGGAGGTTGGAGATGTGGCAGTAGTTTGAGAGCAGGGATGGGTCCAGGCAGGGCTTTTTTTAAGGATAGGAGTGATGACGGCTGTTTTTAAAGGGTGGGAACGGTGCCAGTGGACAGGAAGAGGTTTATAAAGTCTGTGAGTAGGGGGGAAAGGAGGTGGAGCTGGGAGGTAAGGAGAGGGGTAGGGATGGGTTCGAGTGAGCAGGTGGTTGGTTTCACGTGGGTTATAACGGGGTGAGAGAGGAGGGGGAAACAAGTTTGAAGGTGTGGAGGGAGGGACGGGTAGGGGATACTGGTCAGCAGACATAGTCTGTCTCGGATTAAAACTGTATTAGAGCACAAGAACATAAGAACTGCTAGACAAAAGAAAACCAAGGCCTATCCAGTTCGCCTTCCACTATCCTGGCAGTCACAGGCACATGTCATGTCCCAAACCATACTGTATATAAGAACTGTCTTGGGTTAAAACTTGTATTAGTGAAACAATTAGAAAGAGTTAAACTTACAACTTGTAGTAGAGACTGTAAGGAGGATTGGTCATGGACAACTGGGTCACAAGTGACACAAGCACCAATATAAAGATTGGCAACAGCTGAACAAATGCTGAATAGGTTCCCTGCAAAATGAAGAGTGGTCAAAAGAGAGGTCCCAATAAAGCAATCTATTGTTTACTTGACTCATTTCTCTAATGGCTTTGATCTGATTTTCACTGACTTGGGTTTCAACGTTAACATGAATATGACAGAGAAACAATGTTGTAATAGGTAAGAGATGCATTTGTTCACAACATTAACATAGGAACAGGAGTAGGCCATTCAGCCCCTCGAGTCTGTTCCGCCATTCTATTAGATCATGGCTGATCTGTACCTCAACTCCATTTACCTGCCCTTACCCTATATGCCTTAATACCCTGACCTGACAAAAATCTATCTAACTCAGACTGAAAAATTTCAAGGACAGCAACAGCAAAATTACATTTGTAAAGCGCCTTTCACATTGGGAAGGTGCTGAAGTCTCGAGAACTCTCACAACACAGACATCTGTTTGTTTGTGAGACTTTTGTGCCTACTTTTGCTGGAGTTTAGGCAGGGAAGACAAGGGAAATGACGATTTGTGCCTTAGTGATCGCATTCCAATCACCTGAGTCCTGTTCCTCTCTTCCTCATCCTCATCCATCCTCTCGTTCATCCGGCGACGACGGCGATAAAAGTGAGTGTACGTTGCGCTTCCGTTTGTGTAGAGGTGGACATTACCTAATCACAAAGAGATTGTCAGGCGAGGGCTTTCTGTTAATAGTTTCAAACCAACCCCCTTATGAAGGTACACATATAACAAAATTAGATTTGTAAAGTGCCTTTCACGTCAGGAGAACAACCCAAGGCACAGAACAGTCAGTGATCAGGACCCGAGCATGGGGGGGCAGGTTTAGGATGAGGGAAGGTAGAAAGGTAAGAGTGTGGCTGAAAGCACGTTGGAAAAGGAGGATCTTGAGTCATGCCTTGAAGGAAGCAAGGGAGGGAGCAAGGCGAAGGGACTGTGCGATGGAGTTCCAAAGAGTGGGGGCAGAGACTGAAAGCCTGGCCGCTGATGGTAGGGTGGGTCGGGCAGGAGAAATGGAGCAGGCTGGAGCCTGTTGAATGGAGGGAGTGGGCAAGTTGATGGGGGTTAACAGTTCAGAGAGGTAGGAGGGGCAAAGGCCGTGGAGAGCCTTGAAAGTGAGGACGAGGATTTTGAATTCTATCCTCCGAGGGATGGGAGCCAGTGGAGCCAGGCGAGCATGGGAGTGATGGGGTCACGGAACCTGGTGCGGCAGAGGACACAAGCTGCAGAGTTCTGGATGATCTGCAGCTTGTGGAGAGAAGGGTTATGGATGCCGACAAGGAAGGAGTTTACATAGTCAAACCTTGAGGTAATGAATGTGTGAATGAGGGTTTTGTCGGCCTGAGGGGTGAGGCAGTGGCCGAGTCGGGCAATGTTGCGGAAGCGGGGGAAGGCAGAGCGTATCATGGCATGGATATGGGGGAGAAAGGACAGTTGAGGGTCAAACAAGATGCCCAGGTTCCTGACTTGCTTGGTGAGGTGGAGTGTGCATATGTGGATGCTGATGCTGCCAGTGCATGAGGTGCTGAGGCACTGGCGCGAGCCAATCAGGACAGCCTCGGTCTTGCTGACATTCAGCTGTAGAAAGTTGGCTCTCATCCAGGACTTGATGTCTGACAGACAGTCTGTCAGGACGTCAGTTATCCTGGAATCGAGGGTGGAGGCAAAGAGAGTTGGGTGGAGGATAGAGTGGTCTGCGGTATCGAAGGCAGAAGAGAGGTCGAAGAGGCAGAGGGAGCCCTGGTCACAGATGGACAGGATGTCGTTCATGACCTTGACCAGAACAGTTTCATTGCAGTGAGTAGCATGGAAACCCGACTGGTGGGGCTCGTGAAGGGAGTGGAAGGAGCGAAGCATCAACTCTTTCAAGGGCCTTGGAAAGAAAAGGGAGGTTGGAGATGGGCCGGTAGTTAGAAAGCAGGGATGGGTCCAGGGAAAGTTTTTTCAGGATGGGGGTGATTATAGCTGTTTTTAGGCGGATGGGAATGGTGCTAGATAAATGCACCCTGACCATTTCCCCCCTGCTCGGGTCATGACCCAACTGTGCAGCGCCTTGGGACGTCCTCCTGACGTGAAAGGCGCTTTATAAATGGAATCTTGTTGTTGTTGTTGTAGGGAGAGATTGATGGTGTCGGAGAGTAGAGGGGTGAGGATTTGGAGCTGGGAGGTAAGGAGAGAGATGGGGATGGGATTAATGGAGCAGGTGGTGTGTTTCATACTGGATATAGTGGTGCTGAGAGAGATATACTTTCACACCCGCCAAAATGTAAGGCAGACGGCACAGCTCTGACCTGCTGTGCAGAAATAATGGACTTGGCTACATTAGCATCTCACTCTGAACAATTACACTCTTTGGAAACATACCTGACTCATTCATTTTGTACAATTCCCCCTTTGATATACTTAATTTTCCCAAAACTGAATGAAAGCTTTACCATTCAAATACCACAGATGTTTAACGAGGCATTTCTAATTGTCCATTCTGATCATTGATATATCGATTGAGTCTCTAGTCAATGATCAGACAGTCCTACCAGTAAGTCTTTAAGAAAGACTGACCCAACAAATCACTCCTTGCCCTGCAGTGCCACCGACCCACAGAGAAGCCAATACAAGTGAAAGTTATACCAGAGTCTGCACCTCCTTTTTCTGCTTCCTCAACAATGGCTCAAAATGTACGAAGATAGATTTCTCCTCGGTTTCACACACACAAACAGACAATGTTGTGAAATAGCCTAATAGACCTAATAGGCTTTCATTGTTGGTTGAAAGCACACGACATCCTTAAAAAAAAATAGGATTTCTTAACCAAATATTTCAAACTTTAGTTTTCTGGGATACAAAGCATTCCCCAGCCAAGTAAAAGCGAATGGTCAAAGCTCTTTATTTAAACTGATCACTTTGTTCTCTTAACGCTAGATTCATCAGCAAACAACGAGAACTTTCATCTTTACTCAGCCCAGTATCAAAAAGAATGGATAGAAAACCTTAAAACCGGAATCAAAATCTATAAACCGGATCTTTGCTGTACAATGCTTTATATAAAAGTTTTTTTTATTCTTGTGCTGATCACTGTGAACGCAATCCATGGGAAAAATCCGCAGTGATTCAGGATTTGCCAGTGTGTGTCCGTCTGCTGTTGGAACTCAAAAATTACAATTCATCAAATGCTGAAAAGTCTTTTTTGCCAGCGTCCCAGTTGAAACAAAAAAAAACGTGTGCATACACTTCTGAAATCATAACAGAAGTTACAAAGTAAACAACAATCTTTACAACAACAACTTGCATTTACATAGCACCCTTCACGCGGAGCAGCAGCTCAGAGCACTTAAAGATAAAGGTAAAACAGAAAGGTGCTGTGTAAATGCAAATTGTTGTAATCTACTTTTGGGCCAATTTTCAATGCGCGGAATTCATTTTCAGAATCCCAGGCTGCAAGTTTCAACTCTCCCGCTCTTCCAAAGTGCAAAAAAAACAGTAGTCTTCCAATCTCAGGAGCGCTCCTCAATAAATCAACTCATATCCCTGATACCCCATCAGACGAATCTCGCCCGCAATTATCAAACTGCGAACACTTGAACACAGCGCCCAGCATTATAGCTCTCTCTTAGCTCACAACTGGTTGGTCCAACTGCTGGCCCAATTTCATTCACCCGCCCTTCTATTTCATCCAAACCCCACCCTCCATTTCATCCATCCCCCCCACCCCCATTTTATCCCCCCCTACCCACTGCCATTTCATCCACTCCCCCACCCCCCCAACTCCCATTTCATCCGGCAATCCTCCTCCATTTCATCTGCCCCTCTCCCATTTCAACCAGCATCCCCACCTCAACCAGCTTACCCCTCCATTTCATTCACCCCCACCCCCCTCCCATTTCATCCGGCCTACCCACTCTCTTCATAACCCATAAATGTATGTTTCTGGATGGGAAACACAAGGATATTGCTTATGCGGCCCACGGACATTTCTCTAATAGGAAATCCAACCCTCAGCAGCCAAAAGGTTGGCCCACCCTACCGCCTTACATCATTGTGCCACTGAATGATTTGTTAAGGGCGTGATACTGCCACCAACCTGTGGGGAACCTTCCACCAAAGAACATGTTGAATAATTCCTCAGGTGTTATATCAGCTTCAAACTCCCGGTAGACATGGGAACTGTTGGCATGGTGGCTGTGGGTCGGAGGCGGCTTCTCTCCATACCTATCATACAAGCTCCGTTTCTCTGGGTTGCTCAGAACACCGTAGGCATTTCCTATTGCTAAAATAAAGAACAGTATCGGTCACAGGATGGAGGGTAGAAGCCCTTTCAGCTATTGTGACTGACCACCCCCACCCCCCCTTCTAAATTACCATTGCTAAGTCTTCTCAATACACTGTCAAGCTTAAAACGAATCCTGTAACTCCATTCATAGCAATCGGCTCCAGCTGTTGATTACTGACTGTAGAAAGCAATATTTCCGTAATTTCCACTTTCCTTTCTTCATAGATGCTGCCTGACTTGCTGAGTTTTCCCAGCTCTCTGTTTTTGTTTCAGATTCCATCATCTGCAGTATTTTGTATTCTGTTAATACTTCCGTAATGTCTGGCTCAACTTTGCCCTTCGCGTATTCCATTCTCTTGGTATCTGCTCAAGTATTGTTCTGGATTTACTTGGTCTCATTTAGCAAAGCGATCACCGCAGAGACAGCACAGCCTATGAACTGAGCATATGTATTTCCATTGGGCTGAGAAAACGCAGAGGGATTTAAGCCTTTGCCTTCCCCAAAGCAGAACGTTGAAGGCTGTAGCCCTCAACACTGAAACCTTCTTATTAAAAACGTCCCCTGAGGTTTGGATGCAAACAAAGTCAGTTCGGAGGGCTTCACTGTAATCTGCAATGAACTCAAGACACCAGCCTAGTATAAAACCCCTCACCTTGGCAACCGCAAGAAGCCATCTTACACCATCTTTCTACTCTTCCCCACTCCACTCCACCTCTGACTCCAGGGTGCCTACATGTAGAATTAAAGCCAGGTGCTTGTTAATTTATAATACCTTTTGTTTTCACTTAAGTAGCTAGAAATACTATATTCAGTCTCACACTCTCGATTCACATGGTATCCCCCTCGGGCCCAATCATTTCCACCTCTGAGACCGTACAACAGAGAGTGGGTCAGGCAGTGGTACCAGCACTGCACCAGGGAGTGCAGGAATAGTGAGGATTCACAACCTCCTTTCCCTGCGCTATAAAAGGGGGTGCGCCTGCTGTCCTATAACCTATAATGTTATTCGTTGCCCTTGCAAAACGCCCTCCCAAAAACAAAACATTACTGTTTATTATATAGCATATACAGTAAACCTCACATAAGCCATATCAGTTGGGACCATACATTTAATATGATTTGTGCAAAGTAGGAGTTATGTAAAACTTATAAATTATAGTAAATTCAACAGGAATTAGGCAGATGTACAACTTAAGCGATTATATGACCTATACAGATCAGACTTATGCGAGTTTTACTGTATTATGTAATTTACTCCATTGTTTTACAGCTTTCCATTGTAGATTTTTCTCCTTGTTTTCTACACAGATGCTCAGTGACACTCTTGTACCTTTGAATGCCTCGGTGGCCCCTGGAGCACAGTTTTTATCAGGGTGAAACTTCAATGCCAGCTTCCTGTAAGACTTCTTCAAATCCTCCTCATCAGCATCTTTACTGACTCCCAAAATCTCATAGTAATCCTTGCAACGTTTTATCCTAAAAACCACAAACAAGAGTTAATCCTGATGGAATATTATCTATCATTTTTTCTCTCTCCTGGAATTGGGAAAAAGGGGATAAAAAATAAGCATAACAATGTAGCAGCGTAGTTAGTCTTAGCAATTGAAGCTTTCCACTGTGAGACTGCAACCAGACAATTGTGAAGTAAATCAACAAAGCACCTTATCATTTCATCGAGATGTCTTAAAAGAGGTTCACAGAATATACTGTAAAGTGGATTGACTGTATTTTCGTGAGCAAACTGGTTTCCAATTGCGCACAGCAGTTTCCCACAAACAGTCATGGAGTGAGTTTTTTTTTGGTGGGGGGTGGCGACGCAATCCATCAATCAACTGTTAGAATTTACACTTTTTGTATAATGTTAGAATCATAGATGTTGCGAACGGGTTAACTTTGAAGTTAAGTGCGGGGGACAACTGGGCTGACAGTCATGGGATAGGACTCATCTGGTTTTCTCTGTTTTTGAAAGAATAACGGACAGAGGCAGGGGGTCACCTCTTATCAGTAAATGACAACAAGCCACAGAGGTAACGGTCCAAGGTACCAGTCGACACGGGATCTCGACTGAGCAATAAGTCGCGAGATTCTGACAGGGTCTGCCAAACAACAGAAGGCAACCCTCAAGAATAGCAACTAATGAGCAAGTTGTTTAAACTGGAGGACCTTGGTACCATCCCGGGATACTGATAAGGAATAACCAGTCACTTAAAAGGAATGTACTAATGATCCCACACCACAAAATAATGAGCACCAGATACAGCCCTAAACTGATCAATCCTCTATCTTAGACAATTAAAGACAATGTGTATGTGTGCTGAGGCACGTACACCCCATGAGGTGTTCACGTGAACCCAGCATGATTTTGGCCAGTTGACCTAATGTCCGCACCATGATTGGATGGACACAAGCTTAAGACACCGTGCCAGACCAAGATCGACGCGCGCCCAGGACAGTACCTACTGTGGATGGAAGACTGAGAGCTAGAAGACAGAAGTAGACGACCGCGAGGAGGAATTACGCGGTAGTATTGTTCTGTTGGCAAATTGACTGATTGTGCTTACTTGCCCACGCCCATCGGGAACTTGGACGGATCCTGGAGTTTAATAAATATTACTCTGGTTGCAAACAGTGGTTGTGTTTGATTGGAACTCGAAAAGAAGATTTTATTTTCTAACACTGACTAAGAACCGAGTTCCTACTAACTGCTAGGTAAACAGAGGCGTGTGGAGTAAGGAAACTTACTCAAGGTTTCACCCCACCGAACCCGGGTTCTCTCACTTTCAAGGCGAGCGCACTAACCACTATGTAACAGGACTCCACAAATTGAAGTACTCTTACCTCTGCACCCCATCGATTTGCTCCTGCGAAAAACCCTTCACAGTTTCACCAGTTCCTCCTCCTAATGTTTCTCTGTTTTTACATCCGTTTGGCCTGTTGGCAGTATGAGCGCCATCACCTGCCTCTTGGAAATTCGCGTGGTTACTGCTCTCAAAAGGCGAACCTCCGTTTTGATTTATTGAATCAATTAACACTAAATTACAGAGAGAAGAAAAATCATTAATGCAAAATAGACCACTGCTGGGTAACCTGTCATCATACATAATAAAAAGGCTAGATATTTCAATTCTATAATTTACAGTATGAAGGAGTTCAGCTTCTAAACTGACGCAAAGAATCATCAATCACATCAGGTCAGAACAAACTGGCATTCTCAAACTGGCTCTCCAGTGTAACCCAACATCATACAAACCCCAAGGTTGCAGCTTTGATTCCTTATTTACGATGAATTTGCTGATCTTAGCAACACTGGCAGCAAGCAGTCAGGGCAGGAAAAATGGCCTCAACAAATTACACAGTAAATCCACTTCAAAGTATATCCAGTGAAAGGCTTTACAATGTCAACAATGTGATATCAAATGCAAGGATTATAATTATTATAATACTACTAGGTAAACATAGGCGTGTGGAGTGACGGTCCGGAGCCTTGGGGTCTTGACCTTCAACTATCTTTTCTATCCTACATCTGTGCCATGACCCGCTCTGCCTTCGATCACCTTCGCAATATCACCCGACTCAGCCACTGTCTCACACTGCAGGCCGCCGAAACCCTCACACACGCTTTCATTACATCGAGGCTCGACTATGCAAACTCCTTGCTTGTCGGCCTCCCCAACTCCTCCCTCCACAGGCTGCAGATCATCCATGGAGCTCAGTGGTTAGAGCACTCGCCTTGCAAGCAAAACACCTGGGTTCAATTCCAGGCAGAGCGAAACCTTGGGCAACTTTCCTTACTCCACACGTCTAATAATAATCCCTCCAAAACAAAACAATAATAAATTGGTCATTTTCAATCCACGACTGTTTGTGGGACATTGCTGCGCGCAATTGGCTGCCGCGTTTCACCCACAAATATACAGTCAATTCACTATAGTGTGTTCTGTGAAGCGCTTTGGGACGTCCTCCCGACGTGAAAAGCGCTACATCAAATGCAAGGATTATTATTATTATTATTCTGTGAAGTGCTTTGAGACATCGAGAAGACATGAAAAGCGCTATATCAAATGGAAGGATTATATTATTATTATTATTATCCAGAACTCTGCAGCCCATGTCCTCTCCCGCACCAGGCTCTGCGACCCTATCACCCCCACCCTCGCCCGACCCCACTGGCTTCCCATCACACAGAGGATACAATTCAAAATCCTGGTCCTCACCTTCAAAGCCCTCCATGGCCTCGCTCCCCCCCTATCTTTGCAACTTCCGAACCCCCGACCCCCTGCCCACTCCCTCCTCTCGGTGGGCTCCTGCTGCTTCACGTCCCCCCGCCTCGCTCGCCCCACTATTGGCGGGTGGGCCTTCTGCCACTCCGCCCCCACCCTCTGGAACTCCATCCTGTGCCTCACCCCCTCCCTCACCTCCTTCAAGACCCGTCTCAAGACCCTCCTCTTTGACAGTGCATTTGATCTCCCCCCCACCACCCCCACCCCCACCCCCAGCTCGGGTCCGAAGCTCTGTCTGTCCAGCGCCTCGGGACGTCCTCCTGATGTGAAAGGCGCGATATAAATGTAACGTTGTTGTTGTTGTTGTTGACAGAACAGTTGCAGTGACTGTGGGTCAGTCTGTGATGCAGTTATTAGCATTGCTGTCGGGGCACTTCTCCTCCCCCCCCCACCCTCCCCCTCTCTCTGACCTTGGGCCCTGTGTGACGGGCAGTGCTGTTGGGCGCGCTGCAGGTAGAGCAGGGCCTGGCGCCTGTGGCCACGAAGCAGACACCGCTCAGCGGCCGCGACACAACCCGCGGCCTCACGCTCCCGCCGCCCGGCCTCCATCGCCGACACAGCGCGCCTGCGCGGCTCCCCGAGCCCCAGCCTGGCACACCGCGCCTGCGCAGATCCCTGAGCCCCAGCCTGGCACACCGCGCCTGCGCAGATCCCTGAGCCCCAGCCTGGCACACCGCGCCTGCGCGGCTCCCCGAGCCCCAGCCTGGCACACCGCGCCTGCGCAGATCCCTGAGCCCCAGCCTGGCACACCGCGCCTGCGCAGTTTCCTGAGCCACAGCCTGGCACACTGCGCCTGCGCAGCCCCCCCCCAGTGCTCAGTCTGGCACACTGCGCCTGCGCAGATCCCTGAGCCCCAGCCTAACGCACTGCGCCTGCGCGGCCCCCAGTGCTCAGCCTGACACGACTCGCCCCGGACACTGTATAACGTATATAATCTTCCAAACCAATCCCTGTGTCTGTGACACAGAACCCGATCACATCTCAGAGCATTTCACGGGGTTTATTTCACTGGGAAGTGCCGCGACTGCGTATTTTGTCGGCAAAGTCGTAAAGATTACCCCAACGTTTCACAAACTTCCGATTGACCACAAACGCGCGACGACGACGACAGATGACGTGTATCGCACCTTTCACGTCGGGGGGACGTCCCGAGGCACCGGACGGTGACAGCATTTGAGACCCGGGGGGAGGGGGGGAGGGGGGCGATGGGATGGTCGAAGAGGAGGGTCTTGAAGCGGGACTTGAAGGAGGGGGAGAGGCGGAGTGACTGGGGATGGAATTCCAGAGGTTGGGGGCGGAGTGGCTGAAGGCTCTTCCGCCAACGGTGGGGCGGGTGGTCGGGGGGTCGGGGGACGTGGAGCAGCCGGAGACGGCTGAGCGGAGGGAGCGGGCGGGTTGGTAGGGGGTGAGGAGATCACAGAGGTAGGGTGGGGCGAGGCCACGGAGGGCTTTGTAGCTGAGGACCAGGATCTTGAACTGGATCCCCTGAGGGATAAATCGCTGCACTTTGCAGTAAATCCTATGAAACTGCATCACAGACACTGACAGAGTCACTGCAACTGCTTTGACGATGAGATACCGATATCAAATGCAAGAATTATTATTATTAATGTCCCTCAGGTAAATGTGGTCACCTGGGAAACCGCCAACCCCCGACAGTGCAAACAACAAAGGGAATGAAATGTTTTTCTCCGGTTCCTCTAAAGGAATGTGGAAATTGAATTTCCTGATCCTAACTCGAATCTACAAACATTAGGATATTTACTGAGCAGGAAACCAACATTTCACTTCGCTCCAGGACAACGTTTTCTGCAGTCACACTTTTGTTACTGAAGAGCTTGGGAAAAAATTCCACCTGGGTCGAGATTTACTCTATTTCTGTTTTATCCCAGAGGTTGGTACAGATTAGCTGCTGTGTTCACCTATTTTTGTTAAAAAAAGGTTAAATTCCTTTACGCTCAATTATATTTTGTATATCAGTTTCAAGATGTTTACTTTGATCTGAAAGGGGCTATATAAATCCAAGTTATTATTAGTAATATTATTTGATTTGCTTAGCCCTTGATAATTTAGTTTGCCTTTGTCACAGTCTGTCTTTCAATCCTCCTGAAAAATTTACTGATCAGCAAAGTCTATAAGACAGCAATCGAAATGCAACAACTGAGTGGCATATCCCAACAGATGTACACCATTTATTTTGTCAGAAATGCATCATCTTTAACATAATGATAATCCTTGCTCATGATATAGCGCCTTATTATCTATCTCATTGAGACATCTCAAAGTGATTCACAGAATCTATTGTAAAATGGATTGACTGTTTTGTGGCGAAATATCACGCACACAGAAAGAGTCACTGTCATGTGCCTGTGATGGCAAGATCCACTGCATCAACTCCTTTAGAGATGCGTTTTGTCTGTACTGAAAGCAGTCCGCCAGGAATGATGTAATGCACACAAGGTCTTGGCATCAGCCTTTCATAGCAACCCTTATTGTAAAGAAATTAAAAACAGAGCTCTGGTACTTATCCAAAATTAATTGCAGCTTCAAGACAGCAACAACCAGCAGAATAAAAGGGACTGTTCAGCAGTCATTGCCAGCAACCTTTATAATAACAACCTGAATTTATACAGTGCCTGTTGCCTCATAAAATAAATGTTATGGACAAATGTGGCAGCAAAACCATACTAGTAATATCCCATCATCAACAATAATCTTTGTATTTTGTTACAGCACCTTTGCCTTGTCATCAAGACATGTCAAGGCACTTCATAGGATTTTCCTCTAAGGTGCAGTAAGTGCATAGTTTGTAGGCAAACATGGGACACAGAAATGTCCCACAAATATAGGTGAGCTAACGATTTTAATGGGTGGGGTGGATTTGTTGGCTGTGAAATAAGCAGCTGATGAATTTGAATTCAGGGTGAAATCGGACAGGAATTTCAGGGGATGAGGATACAATTTGATTACTATTGCACTTTTCTCAAATACTTTTGAGGAATATAAAAATACTTGTTGATGTCTTGCTTTCTCCACAACAGTGTGAAATTAACCATCATAGACCATGCATACAAAAAAATCATTTTATTAGCAAAATTGACCTGTATATTTCCCCAACTCCCTCACAACAGAAAGGCAAAACTCCCGTTGTAACAAATTGAGTCACATAGCTGCGACAAGGTGAAGTCAGCTACCACTGTTCACCCGGTTAATATTTTTAAGGTATTACAGTACATAAGAGCAAGTCCAGCATGCCCATATATTAAATACAAAGTACTTCAACTGAACAGTCCATTCAGATACAGTGCAAATGTGCAAACACGCAATAATATGAAACATCAGTTAAAAAAAAATCACAAAACCTTCAAGTTCCATTTGTAAACGCCAGGAGATAAGATATCAATAGTAGTGTTCTGCAAACTCAGTTTATTACATTCTTTATTTGTGCTCCCTCTCAAATAAGTTAAACTCTCGGCGGTTCAAGGCCTTATTATCATTACGCTTTCCTGGGCCCCTTCCCCCACCGTGCACACGACACACCCGGCAACAAATTTTACTCCACCATTACCAAATTCCATTGCCGTGCTCCCGAAGGCTCTTATCAAAATGGCCAGTGAATATAAGGACACAATGTGCCACACAACAACGACGAGAAGAGTCCATTGTGTACTAACTAATTGCAAGCCCCGAACAGTTTCCATTGAGCAAACACTGTATATAATAGAGGCAGGGGACAATGAGTGGTGAGCCAAAATTTGCATCTGCTTTTCTTTCTAAAGGTCGGTGGTAGAAATTGCTCGTTCATGGAGGACTTTTTTTTTTATTATTTGAATCATTTTTAAAATAAGAATAAAATAAGCGAGAAAAGGCAATTTGGCTTCAGGTTGCGGCAGCCTGGCTTGAGACTCGAGAGAGAGAGAGAGAGAGAGAGAGAGAGGGAAGGGGTGGGGAATGGCGAAAGAGGGGAGGGGGGGGCGGGTGGGACCTGGTTGCCCCCAAAAGCAGTCGTCGACTCGGGCTCGGTTCAGTCAGCATTCCTCCACAATGGGCCCCGCAGAGGAATAGAGTTTCCTTTTGACCAGACGGAACCCCGGGCTGAGTTTCAGCGCCCGTCTCCAGCCGGGGCTGACGAAGCAGCCCCCGACGGAGAGCAGCTCCCGCAGACGGGGCCACCCCCTGCCTTCCTGTTTGAAGACCAGCGTGAGCTCGAAGGTGGGGACCACCGCCCCGTCCCGCTCGATCGCGCCCAGCTTCTCGCTCACCCCCTCGCTCTCCAGGTGCAGGTACACCACGGCCCCCCGGAGCCCGCAAGGCTCGTTGGCCGACACCCGCATCACGTCGTGGGCCACCCTGCGGCTCAGACCCCGGGGGATCAGCAGCTCCCGGCAGCGAAGAGGAGACGTCTTGGCCGTGACCAGGCACTGCTCGATTTGCTTGGTCAACCGCTGGCACACGCTCTCGTCCAAAATCTCCTCCAGGAAGAGGCAGTGGCTTGGGGAACAGGCGTCTGAAAGATATGAGGAAAGCGACACTCAACGTCAGCCCTTGCGGAGTCCTGTAGCGAAGTGGTTAGCCCACTCGCCTCGCAAGCGAGGGAGGGAGGGAGGGAGGGCATCCAGGTTTCATTCCCAGATGGCCAAACCTTAGGCAAATTCCTTTCTCCTCGCACCCTTCGTTTACCCAGCAGTAAGTAGGAACTCGGTTGTTAGTCAACTGGTGGATCGCTTTCCGGGGTGGGTGGGGGTGGGGTGGTGGAGGAGGAGGAGGGGGGGGGGTACCAATCCCGCAAAAAACAAAACAAAAAAATTGGGTCGCTCACTCCACGACTGTTGGCGGAACACTGTTGGCTGCCGCGCTTCACCTACAAAACACACGGTCGATCCGCTTTACGGTGCAGCCCCTGAAGCGCCTCAGCAACACGATGAGGCGCTTCATCAATCATCATTAGAAAAAAATAACAAGGAACTGCCCCCCTCTCCCCCTCATCACTTACATACAGTAACAACCTGCAAGTTTGGTATCAGGGCAATAAGAGGTGGTTAACCCCCCCCCACACACACACACACAGCCCCCACCCCCACAGCCCCCCCCCACACACACACACACAGCCCCCCCCACACAGCCCCCCACACAGCCCCCCCCACACAGCCCCCCCCCCCCCCCACACACACAGCCCCAAATAAGCAGTGACCGGACCGGGAACCAGTGAACACGAGTTTAAAGGTAAACTTTGGGAAAGTTTTTGAAAGCCTAAGTTTAAAGGGAACCCGAGACAAGTGCGCGGGGGGTGTGGGGGTCACCGGGCTCCCGGGGGGGTGTGGGGGTGGGGGGGCACCGGGCTCCCGGGGGTGTGGGGGGCACCGGGCTCCCGGGGGGGGCTCACCTGGCTCCCGGGGGGGGTGTGGGGGTGGGGGGGCTCACCTGGCTCCCGGGGGGGTGTGGGGGTGGGGGGGTCACCGGGCTCCCGGGGGGTGTGGGGGTGGGGGGGCACCGGGCTCCCGGGGGGTGTGGGGGGCACCGGGCTCCCGGGGGGGGGGCTCACCTGGCTCCCGGGGGGGGTGTGGGGGTGGGGGCACCGGGCTCCCGGGGGGGGTGGGGGGGCTCACCTGGCTCCCGGGGGGTGTGGGGGGGTGGGGGGCTCACCTGGCTCCCGGGGGGGCTCCTCTCCTCCGGGCTCCACCGGTGCCTTTCGGAGGGGGCGGCGCGGGTGCGGGAGAGGGTCGGGACGCCCTCGGAGTCGGTGACGGAGACGCCGACGAAGTGCCGCTGAAGGAACCGCTTCATGAGTTGCAACAGTGTGTCCCCTCCCGGACCGGGACCCCCCCCTCCCGGACCCGGACCCCCCCTCCCGGACCCGGACCCCCCCCTCCCGGACCCGGACCCCCCCTCCCGGACCCGGACCCCCCCTCCCGGGGGCAGCCCCGGGGCGCCCCAGAGCTCTGCACGAACATCAGCGCCGTCACCGGGAGACACCGAGAGGGCAGTGCGGGAGGACTCCCAGTGCCGCCGCTCCGCTCCGCAGCTCTTTGTAAGGAACATTGCATCAGCTGTTCAGGGAGTCACCGCCCCGCCCCCTCACAGCCCCGCCCCCTCACAGCCCCGCCCCCTCACAGCCCCGCCCCCACACACAGCCCCGCCCCGCACACAGCCCCGCCCCCTCACACAGCCCCGCCCCACACAGCCCCGCCCCACACAGCCCCGCCCCCACACACAGCCCCGCCCCCTCCCCCCGCCCCACACACAGCCCCGCTCCCTCACACAGCCCCTCCCCCGACACACAGCCCCTCCTCCACACAGCCCCGCCCCCTCACACAGCCCCGCCCCCTTACACAGCCCCGCCCCACACACACAGCCCCGCCCACACAGCCCCCCACACACACAGCCCTCCCCCGACACACAGCCCCGCCCCACACAGCCCCGCCCCCTCACACAGCCCCGCCCCCACACAGCCCCGCCCCCTCACACAGCCCCGCCCCCTCCCCGCCCCCACACACAGCCCCTCCCACACCACACAGCCCCGCCCCCTCACACAGCCCCCCCCACACAGCCCCTCCCCCCACACAGCCCCGCCCCCTCACACAGCCCCGCCCCCTCATAGCCCCGCCCCCCACACAGCCCGCCCTCTCACACAGCCCCGCCCCCTCACACAGCCCCGCCCCCTCACACAGCCCCGCCCCACACAGCCCCGCCCCCTCACACAGCCCCGCCCCCTCCCCCGCCCCACACACAGCCCCTCCCCCACACAGCCCCGCCCCCACACACAGCCCCTCCCCACACACAGCCCCGCCCCCTCCCCCCCGCACTGCTCAGTGCGGTCGGATATTGGCTCTCATTGTGTACCCAGTGCATTGGGTTCAGGGGCTTCGTTCCTGGAGACTGACCGGGGTGGGGGGGGGGTTGGGGGTGTGGGGGGGGGGGTTGGGGGTGTGGGGGGGGGTTGGGGGTGTGTGGGGGGGGTTGGGGGTGGGGGGGGGGGTTGGGGGTGGGGGGGGGTTGGGGGTGTGGGGGGGGGGTTGGGTGGGTGTGTGGGGGGGTGGTTGGGTGGGTGTGTGGGGGGGGGTTGGGTGTGTGTGTGGGGGGGTGGTTGGGTGGGTGTGTGGGGGGGGGTTGGGTGTGTGTGTGGGGGGGTTGGGTGTGTGGGGGGGGGTTGGGTGTGTGGGGGGGGTTGGGTGTGTGTGGGGGGGGGTTGGGTGTGTGTGGGGGGGGTTGGGTGTGTGGGGGGGGGGGGTTGGGTGTGTGGGGGGGGGTTGGGTGTGTGGGGGGGGGGTTGGGTGTGTGGGGGGGGGGTTGGGTGTGTGGGGGGGGGGGTTGGGTGTGTGGGGGGGGGGTTGGGTGTGTGTGTGGGGGGGGGTTGGGTGTGTGTGTGGGGGGTTGGGTGTGTGTGGGGGGGGGTTGGGTGTGTGTGTGTGGGGGTTGGGTGTGTGTGTGTGTGGGGGGTCTGACAATGACAAATTAGTCTCAGCCTCATCATCTGATGCTAAAGTTCAATGTCTGCCCTTACAAACTGCACAGTCACCTCATTTTAAGGCCAGTCATTTCTCTTCCCCCCCCCCGCCTCGCGCCCCCCCCTCCCCGCACCCCCCCCCCCCCCCACCCATCGCAACTCAGACTTGCGGGGATTTGCTCCACACATATTGGCTGCCGCGTTCTCCCGCAGAAACACTGCGTTTCACCCACAATCGGCACTGTCACTCCACCTTACGGTATATCCCGTGAAGCGCTGTGAGCCGTCTCAACGACTCGCTGAGAGGCGCTGTATACTAAATGCAAGGATCACTATTATTATAAAAAGGCGTCTCGCCCGTGACTCAAAGCGCTTCACAGGCTACACAGTAAAGTGACCGTGGATTCTGTACAGCAGGTGAACCCCGAAACCTGCACCCTCGCAACCCCGAGGGACGGGAAACGAGGCATTGCGCGTACATTGTGGGCGAACAGGGTGCTCGGCTCATTACCGAGGCAGTTAATTACGGCTGTGAATGCTTTGCTTTAACGTTCCAGTTGTAACAGTCCTCGGCAACGCTTTCCTTTTACTGCAGCTCCTTCATAACCTTGAGACCGGTCGGAGTTTCAGCCACTAATTGGGCGATTTATCATTGGCACAGAGAGGGAGAGGTTGTGCTCAGTGCCTGAGAACAACGACCAGACTCCCTAACTTTGACAGATCTGCCCGCTCGGCATCGAGTGTGCGTGTCACCGGTGTCTCCCCGAGCACGTTATCCATCCCAGTGTTACAGAGGAGCTATTGTGCTTTTATCGAGGACCTCGCTTTGGGAAGGCATCCTGTTTCAGAGTCGTTGCTGTGGATAAATTTGCAAACCTTGTTTGCCCCGCGCCGTGTGCAAACAGTTTCCCTCCTGGCCCCCTCCTCCCCACTTGGTGTGAGCGTCTGTGACACAAATGACACTAAGCCGACATAGAGATGCAACGCTCGCCCTGAAACACAAAGAGTCACGTGCTGAGAAACGTGTGTTGATTTCTAAGCCAACAATCTCCAGCCGCCCACCCCCCTCCCACCGACCGATAAAATCGGTCATTCCCTTCACGGCTGTTTGAAGGACATCGCCTTGTGCTGATTGACAGCTGCGTCCACCTACAAATACACAGTCACTGCACTTCACAGTATTTATTAAAAATGCTAATAATTTGGTCACTTAATCCACGACACTGCTGTGCGCAACTGACTCCGGCGTTTCACCAACAAAACACACAGTCACTACACTTGACAGTAATTCCTGTGAAGCGCTTTGAGTCATCGATGATGTGAAAGGCAATTTACCGAATGCAATTTCTTTTAATTTAAAACTGTACAACATGATCTGCTGTATAGGAAATGGGGAATAGGAGAAGGGGTGGGTGGGGGAAACATTACATTGAGTCAAGTGTATTAACATCATTGTTTGTGAGTACTTTTAGCCATTCACGGGAAATGCAGAACTGGGATTCATCTGTAATGGAATTTCCAAACAGTCCACACTGCCCACAAGATGACGTGGCATAGGACTGGAACGGGACCACGAACGAGAAATGAGAAGAATAACATGTTTCTGGATTTCACGTGTTATACGTCTCTTTATGAAGCAATTGTTGGGAAGTGAGCACTGTAAGCCCAACGCTTGTCTGTGTTAATCCCATGTTGTCACAGTAACCAAAACAGAACCGGCCTGTTCTCTTTCCAAAAATAATACAACATATAGCGCCTTATTACGGCATTGAGACGCCTCAAAGCACTTCTCAGAATATACTGTAAAGTGTATTTTGTGGACAAAACGTGGCAACCACTTGTGCGCAGCAGTGTCCCACAAACAGTTGTGGATTGAGTGACCAAATTATTATTATTATTGGATTGGGGGAAGAGGGAAACTCGGGTGTTTTAAAGCAGACAGACTACTAAAACTCTGCCCAGTTAAGGCTGCTTTTAAGAATTTTCCACAATTCCGCTGTGTTCACTTGAGACCAAAGTGATTTTACAGGTTAAGACTTGACGGAATTTCAGCTCTATTGAGGCGCCATATAGTTTAGGATCCAGCTTTGTGTCTCATTCTCTCAGGTTGTTGCAGGATGAATCATATGCCCCAAGGGATGATCAGACAAACCTTTCTTGTGACTTACCAATTACTCTGTTTTTTCCTTGTATTTCATCATCCAAACTCACACGATTTGCATACAATCCCGCTTGAAATCCGCTCAGGTGCTTTACTGGATTAAACCTCTGTGACTTTTCCTGCTTGGAAGCGACGTATTATACATTGCTTAGTCACCTGACCCGGAAATATGCTTAATATCCTCTTCACAAGACAAGTGACTCGAGACTTGGAATTTTGTCACACTCTCAACGCTAATCTCAGTTTTTGGTCACTGGGAAAAAGAAAGGACGTGTCTGCAAATGTCTTATAAAGCATCGATCGAAGATACTGTTTAGTATCTCTGGACCTATAATAATTCATCTGGAGTCAGTGGAGTCCTATAGCACTCGCCTCGCAAGCAAGAGACCTGGGTTCGATTCCCAGTAGGGTGAAACCTTGGGCAAGTTTCCTTACTCCACACGCCTGATAATAATCCCTCACGATAAAAAAACAGTAATAAAAAAAAATTGGTCACTTCAACCCACGACTGTTTGTGGGACACTGCTGTGCGCAATTGGCTGCAGCATTTCGCCCACAAATATACAGTCGATTCACTTTACGGTCTATTCTGTGAAGCGCTTTGAGACGTCGAGAAAAGCTGAAAAGCACTATATCAAATGCAAGGATTATTATTATTTAGTACCTAATTAAAGGAATTAGATCCCTGGAGGCCTGTAAGTATTGGTTAGCGTGCTCGCTTCGCAAGCGAGAGGACCCTGGTTCGATTCCCAGGTGGGGCGAAACGTTAGTCACGTTTCCTTAGGCCACATCCCTGTTTGTGGGACACTACTGTGTGCAATTGGCTGCTGCATTTTGCCCACAAAATGTACTTTAGAGTATATTCTGTGAAGCGCTTTCAGTCGTCTCAACGATATGATAAGGCACTATATCAAATGTAAGGATTATTATTATCTAAAATGGAATGATTTGTAAGGCTAAGGGGGGAGCGGGAGGGCAGAAAGTCAGAGAGGATTCCACTTTCAAATGGACGATTTATCGAACGTCCTTCTTCTGTGCTGTGGATTTCTCTGGCTCTCTAGAACTATAATAATATAATAATCCTTGCATTGGATATAGCACCTTATCACGTCTTCGAGACATCTCAAAGCACTTCACAGAATATACTGTGAAGTGAATTGACTGTATTGAGTGAAAAGGAATTTTTTTTTAGAAAAGCAATTATTACCCCCAGTAAAGTGATCCACCAATCGACTGTGGAGTAAGTAAACTTGCCCAACAGTTTGCCCTGCTGGGAATCGAACCCAAGTCTCTCGCTTGTGAGGTGAATGCTCTAAACACTGAGCTACAGGACTCCTGGAAAAGTACAGGGGGAAAAAAAGTTCACTGTTAAAGAGGAAAAAGTGGCCTCAGTGTGCAAAAACAAATCAAAGCTTCGGAGCTGATGCAACACACATCCTCTGAGTTGCATTTCCCCAGTGAAGGAATGAGTCAGCCATGATGTGTGAGCCACTCACTCACATCGGGCATACCATCGCCCCATTTCCAATAAAACTTATCATGACCAGGAGCAAAACAGCTTTACATTCCAACTGTGAGCTGTTTCACAGTTGCCGTCTAGACTCCACTGACACCGAGTGAGTGCACAATCGATTCACACTTATCATGTGCGGGCTGTTTTGCCTGGTTACACAGACATCACAGTAACACACTGCATGGAGAGAGCCTCGAAGGGTAGTTGTGTTAGCCCTGTAGTGGTTAGCAGCCTGCCTCCCAAGTGAGAGGACACGGGTTCAATTCCCAGTTGGGGCAAAACCTTTGGCAAGTTTCCTTACTCCACGCGTGTTACGGCTCTTCATGCAATTTATAATCTTTCCACTTGATACGGCGAATGATACTTGCATTTGATATAGTGCTTTTCACCTTCCACTTATCACATCGTCGAAGAGTCTCAAAGTGCTTCACAGGATATCACTGAGGTACAGTGACTGTATGTTTGTCGGTGAACGCATCAGCCAATTTCGGCACATCACTGCCCAATGAAGTGAGTGACTAACTTTATTTAGGTGTTATTATTAAGTTTAGGTCAGTGTCACTGATTAGCACATGTTTAATTTAAGATAATAATATTAATAATAACAATAATAATCCATGAATCTGATATAGCGCCTTATCGTGTCTTAAAGCCGTCACAAAGTGCTTCATAGAATATACTGTAAAGTCAACTGACTGTATATCTTGTGGGCGAAAAGAGGCAGCCAATTGCGCACAGCAGTGTCCCACAAACAGTCACAGATTGAGTGACCAATTTTTTTTTATTTATTTCATTTTGAAGGGATTATTAGACCCGGAAAAGCGATCTACCAATCATCTAACAACCGAATTCCTACTTACCGCTCGGTAAACAGAGGCATGAGGAATAAGGAAATTGCCCAACGTTTCACCCTGCCCCGAGTAATCAAACCCAAATCCTCTCGCTTGCTCTAACCACTAAGCTACAGGACTCCACAAAGATTAGACCTCTTTGATAAGCAAGGTGGGATGAGAACAGATATTGTGCTTCACTTTACGAGTTCTGCCGCTTACTCTCGCTCGTTTATTTCAGTTTATTTCGATGGTTTCACTTCCAAACGTTTAAAGGGGTAGCGAGTGCAAGCAATCACAGCTGACATGCTCCATTTTGCCTAACAATAACAATTTGCATTTACACCGCGCCCTTCACATGGGATAGGATCCTGGAACGCTGCACAGTGGCTGGTTGGACACTGATCAAACGCTCTGTAATCACACCGCTAAAGTCTCGGAAAGCAACGTTTGCTTAAAAAAAAAGGAAGCGACCCGCTTTGTCATTTCAGAGAGCTGCGTTTAATATTTTTCCTAACTATTCAGTCAGCTGTTGGCAGCCCAAATTGAGTCAGTCAGGGCTGAAGGCTGAAGGCTGCACTCCGCTCTACATACCTGAAAAAGTAGGTCAAAAACAGCTCATCACTCCCCGATAATTATTGACTTCAGATAGGGGGGAATTTCCTGATACAAAAGCTCTCTTCAGATCTCAGGCACAAACCCTCAGCCCTGGATTTTCACACAAACATTAACATTTCCACAAAGGGCCGACTTCTGGTTTTTTAAAAAAAACAAGAGCGCGCTCAGGAAAGCAATTCAGCAATTAAATAAACAATAAAAAAAAGAATAAAATGTTACCAAAATCCTATTTACACTAACACGTGATTAACAGGGCCACATTAGTTTCTGTTTCTCGTCGCTTCACACACTTCAAATTTTCTTCCTGTCCTGAAGATCTTTGTTTCGGTCAACCAGGTGTCTGACACATGCGGAAACCCAACACCATGCTTAAGAGCATCCTTTGTCCTTCAGTTGGCTTCTCAGTCTCTTCAGGACTCTTCCTGTTGAGGCCATTATTCTTTTGTAGATGATTGTGACCAATATATTTCCCCATTTGGGGGGAATATGTTGGCCACTGTGCCATTATGGGTAAGACTAGTGCCATCCTCACCCAATATCCCCACACTCACAATGCCCTGTTTCCTGATCGGCTGGCAGAAACCATCGCCAATTATCATTTTGTATAGCCGCGGTTTAATATTTCCCCTATTTATATAAAAATAATAATAATCTTTCCATGTGATATTTTGCGTTATTGCGTCATTGGGACTTCTCTGAGCGATTCACAGAATATATTTCAGAGTGAATTGACTGTGGATTTTGTGGGCAAAATACGGCAGCCAATTGTGCACAGCAGTGTCCTACAAAGAGTTGTGGATTAAGTGACTACATTTTTTGAAGGGATTATTATTATTGCGCGATCCGCCAATCGACTGGGTTCCTACTTACTACAAGGTAAACAGAGCCGTGTGGAGTAAGAAAACGTGTCTAAGATTTTGCCCCGGCCTGGGAATTGAACCCGGGTCCTTTTGCTTGCGAGGCGAGTGTGCGGACCACTACCCTAAGGGACTCCATAAAGAGCGCCTTTCAGATCTGGAGGAGGTCCCAAAGGGCTTCACAGGAGATAATGTAAAGTGCGGTAAGCGGGTGTTTTGTCGGCTAACACTCAACTGTTCACAGATGAACATCAAGACGTGCCATGTTTAAAGTCCACATTCTACTGCGTGGGTGTTCTGAGGGCAGTTGCTTGTGTTCAACTAACTCAGTCCGTATGGGCACGTGAACCCATGACTCTCGGGTCAGCATTGTTTATTGGCTTCACCCGGTAAATCATCAAGTGGTGAAGTAGCTTGCTCAGGGCTCAAGTAACCAAAGCACTGAAGCTTTCTGAGAAACCGTTCAATTCTTAGCAAATGATGTACTGTACAGCAACTTGCATTTATAATAGTTGCCTTCACACTGGGGAACTAACTTTGAGTCACATTGGGTCTCAGTGCGCTTTACAGTGATGGGGGGTAGTCATGGAGCAAGCGAGAGGGGGAGAGCGAGGAAGGGAGATGGTGACCGTGAGTGTGAGCGAAGAGGTGGGTTTTAAGGGAGGATTTAAAGACAGACAGAGAGAGGGTCAAGACAGAGGGAGAGAGGAGTCTTTCAGTAGTGGGTTTGAGAGACACTGGTTTCTAGAATCAAAAGACAAATAAGCAGACTGGACGTTTGGATTGTCACGCAGTGAGTTTCCCCTCTCAACTCACTCTTCCAGGCAGTGAGAAATATCCAGAGCGTTGACTTCCAGGGGACCCTTTCAACAAACTGGAATTGAAATGAAAAGAGAGTGAGAAACACTGTGACCGAGAAGGATCAGGAGATTGCTGTGTGTCAACAAGCTTCATTTATATGGCATCCTTCCTGAGGTAGTATCTGAGAGCGCTTAACAAATACTTTCCATGAATAATAATAATAATAATCCTTGCATTTGATATAGCGCTTTTCACGTCGGGAGGACGTCCCAAAGCGCTTCACAGAACACACTGTAAAGTGAATTGACTGTATATTTGTGGGCGAACGCGGCAGCCAATTGCGCACAGCAATGTCCCACAAACAGTCGTGGATTGAAAATGACCAATTTATTATTGTTTTTGGTTTTTGGAGGGATTATTATTGTGAAGCAGGAATATAAAGTAACAAAACATAGTGGCAATGAATGGGAGGGGGAAGGGTGGGTTCAAGTGGAACAGACTGGGGGTGGGAGCAATGGCAGGAGATCACAGAGCATGGGAGAAAATACCGCAAGAGAAAATTACGGCACGATTTCAGAACAAGAAAGATATCACGTGTCATCTTCAACAATCCCCCCCCCCCCCCCCACCCACTCCGCCACTCAACACACAGAAAAGATTGAAGGAAAAGAACCCTGGAAATTTCGGACAAGCAAATGTGTTTTTACAGTGAGTAGCCCACCACTCTCCCACCCCACCCCAACTCTCACCACCTGAGGCCCCACAGATATGTTTAACACACCTGTTCATCTGTTCCCCGCTGGTCTGGTCAAAATTGTTCTGGAGAGATGCACACCCCAAGGTTTCTACATAGGAATATAGGCACATAGGAATTAGGAGCAGGAGTTGGCCATTTGGCCCCTTGAGCCTGCCCCGCCATTCAATAAGATCATGGCTGATCTTCTAACCTAACTCCATCTGTCCGCCTTATCCCCATATCCCTTAATCCCTCTATCCTTCAGAAACCTATCAATCTCAGTCTTGAATATATTCAAGGACTGAGCATCTACAGCCTTCTGGGGTAGAGAATTCCATAAATTCACTACCCTCTGAGTGAAGAAATGTCTCCTCAACTCTGTTCAAAAAGGCTGTCCCTTAATCTTAAAACTGTGACCCCTAGTTATAGATTCTCCTACCAGGGGAAACAGTCTCACGGCATCTACCCTGTCAAGACCCATAAGAATCTTATATGTTTCTATAAGATCACCTCTAATTCTTCTATATTCTAGAGAATATAGCCCTAGTTTACTCAACCTATCCTCATAGGTCAACCCCTCATCCCAGGAACTAACCGAGTGAATCTACGCTGCACCCCCTCTAAGGTGAGTATTTCCTTTCTTAAATAAGGAGACCAAAACTGTACACAATATTCTAGGTGCGCTCTCTCCACTCTGAAGGAGAGAGCAAACATTCGCTGTCACACAGCAACAGCTTGCATTTATATAACACCCCTCACGCAGGGTGGCGTCTCAGAGAGCTTGACAGTGGCGGAGCACGATGCCAAGCCAGAGAGCCGTGACCGTAAGCACCGTCAAAGAGAAACTTCTTCAGGTGCGACCTGAAGATGGGTCAGGAGGGGTCAAGGCGGAGGGATTGAGTTCCAGAGTTTCTAGAAAGCGCGGCCACCGACGGTGGAGTGGAGAAGTGCGTGTCTGCAGTGACGAGGGCATAAAGAGCTGCCCGGGATTTGTCGGGGGGATTTCGACACCTACCGACTTCGGGGCTCAGAACCTTCATGGAGACGAGAGTGACTCTGTCCTTCTTCCCGTTAACCTGGGGACTAAAAGAAAATACAAATATCAATATTTCCATTAAATCAACCCAGCAATCAATTGCACCCTGAGCCAGGTACTTACAGTCAATTCACTTTACAGTATATTCTGTGAAGTGCTTTATTATTATTATTATTAAGTTGTATTATTTGACTAATTCATATCTGAGATTAATCTGAGCTGGTTCCAGGATGAGATGTCTGGCAATGAAATATTGGAATGTAGTCACTCCTCAGTCCCATTTCTGAGCCACAGCTACCATTATACTAACAATAATCCTTGCATTTGATATAATGACTTATCAAGTTGTTGAGACTTCTCAAAGTGCTTCACAGGATACACTGTAAAGTGAATTGACTGTATTTGGTGGGCGGAATGCAGCAACCAATTGCGCACAGCAATGTCATACAAACAGTTGTGGATTGAGTGACCAAATTTATTATTTTTTGGGAAGGGATTATTAGCCCTTGAAAGTGATTTGCTAAGCAATTAAAACTTATTCCTAATTACTGCTAGGTAAATAGAGGTGGGTGGAGTAACGAAACTTGCCTAAGGTTTCACCCTGCCAGGGAATGGAACCTGGGTCCTCTCACTTGCGAGTCGAGTGCTCTAATCATTATGCTACAGGGCTTTACATACCATTCATGACAGCCTGGCTCATCAGCAGGAGGTGGAGGGGCAGACTGGTTACTCAGGGCTGGGATTCTTCCCACTCGGCTCCTGTTAACCCTGTAAGCCAAAGCCCTATCTAATAGGTTGATCCTTGCTGGATAAGCAGCGGGAAAGCTTGCCAGGCAGTGCTCTCAATGGCGAGCTATGAGGTTTTAGCTGGTTAGACACCAGCAGTTACTCCAATGCACACTCTGGTGTCCCCCCCAAGCCTTGGTTCATTTTTTAAACTCTTCAGGACTGGGTCAAGAGAGAGCGCACGTTCCATTACAGGGAAATAGAAATTGCCTTACAAAATAAAAATAAAAAAAGAAATGTACTTGTAACAAACCTTTCTGAGATTCCTGCACTCCTTGACTTACTTGAATCTGTCAAAATAAAGAATCGATTAAGGCACGTGTAGATTAAAGTTGACCAGACCGGCTTTCCGCCATTCTGTCTCCCCCACTCTCTGGATTTCCATCCCAGAGTTCGCTCTGCCTTGCCCCGCTCCCTCCCTATCTTAATACTTCACTCTTTGATTGCCTCTTTCGGCTACCTTCCCCCTTGACTCCTTCTGCTCCATTGCTCCTTCCCCATTTCCCCCCTCCCCTATACCCCCCACAGGCTCCCAGTCAATCATGTGAAATACTTTGAGACGTCATCCCGACATGAAAGGCGCAAAGAGATCTTTAATGTAAATAGTTGTTTAGTTGGTCGGTTGGTCGGTCGGTTAGTTAGCTAGTTAGCAGATGAATTATTATAACAGACAGTACCTTGTGACGATTCCTGACATGCCCGACATTTAATCCTCAGAATCATCGAAATGACCAGAACCACCACCACGATGACGAGAATAAGGATGAGGCTAATGACAGCTGGCAGAGAGGTATAGAGGGATTACACACACAGCAAAACAAAGGCAATAGGGAACAGCAATTGATCAAAGCCTAGCTAGTTACCCACCCACCAAGATGCTATCCGGTGTGAAGGGTGCTACACAGACACATGTTGTCGTTGTTGTGAGGTAAACAATACAATAAAGAGACAGTGACAGTCAAGAAGCCATTCACCCCAATCGTGGCTGAAACTTCCTAGTTCCGAAATACAATCTACACTTTATAATGAATCCTGGGAAGTGCTTTGAGATGTCCTTCCAGCATGCAAGGCACTGTATCAAATGGGAGGATAATTATTATTATTATTATTTACTCATGCAGGTTAGATACGACAAGGAAGCTTAGAGCCTTCCAAGTGATCGGTGAATTGTAATAAAAGTGGGAGCGCAGTATTACCAAAGGCCGGTATTTGCAAAGAGCTCATTGGCTGTTTGGCACGAATAGTCATCCTGGTCGTGTTGAACACTGGCGAAGAAACATCTGTCAAAAGAAGACGAAAGCCTTATCAGGTACTTCAATAGGATCAAGTCCCAAACCATTGAAATAAAGAGTTATGAAAGTCCTACAACCTCACCGTGAATTGTCCCAACTGTTGGCCGGGTGTGAAGGTTCCTGCTCAGGATGCCCACAGTGGTACCTTTCAAAATTATGAAGGCTTTTGATAAGAGTAAATAAGGAGAAACTGTTTCCACTGACACATGGGATGGTAATCAAAGGACATAGATATAAGATAATTGGCAAAAGAACCAGAGGGTAATTTTTTCGACGCAGAGAGTTGTTATGAACTTGAACTCACTGCCTGAAAGGATGATGGAAGCAGGTTCAATAATAACTTTAAAAAGGGAATTGGATAGGTTCTTAAAAGGAAAAAATTGCAGGGCTGTGGGGAAAGAGCGGGGGAGTGGGAATAATTGGATAGCTATTTCAAAAACACAGGCATGATGGGCCAAATCGCCTCCTTGTGCTGTAGGATTCTAGGAATCTTTTAAGGCGAAAACAAGTTTAGATATTCCACACAGCACTATGCGCTGTGCCTTAGCTGATGTCAGTCACTAATAGGATCTCTTGGTTATCATCATGCAAAGAAGTCACTCGCAACGTCGGGTGGAATCTGCCCCAGATGTTGTGAGGGTTTCAGTCCAGATCCAAGTCTTTAAAGGGTAAATGTTGATTGGCAAACAGAACTGGGCACTAGACTGCCTGCCACCATTCCTGATAATAAATATTGACTGTTACATCAGGGTTGATTCCACCCACAAAATACACAGTCAATCTACTTTACAGTATATTCGGTGAAGAGCTTTGAGGTGCCCCAGTGACATGATAAGGCGCTATATCAAATGCAAGGATTATTATTATTACAACATCGCTCCACCATTTCTCAATGACCAACACAAATCTGCTTTGTGGAAGTGCGATCTACGTATTCTATGTCATTGCTAAAGCTAGACAACCAGCGGTTACCCCAGCAGTTACCCCAACACACACTCTGGGGTCCCCAAGCCTTGCCGCAGTGTTTACAGGGCTTTACCTGTAGTTACGTTCATTGTGAAGTCAGTGCTCCAGACCGATACTGTGACAGAAGACAGACTGACGGTAGATGGTGGGTCGGAAGATGGTGTGTCGAAAGAGTTCATTTTCTGGGTGGAAACACTTATGTCAACTGCAAATACAAAGTGAAGCATTTTTTTGTTATTAATATGGCTGAAGACGTTCCTCTTAAGGTCACCTCCTCCCTCCCCGCGGCTCGGCATCAGGCACCGACTCTGTTAAGCGCTGCGAGACCCTGCCCGTCATGAAGGGCCTGTGTACATTTGTATAGCGCCTTTCAGGTCAAGAGGACAATCTCTCACAATTCACAGATAGATATATTCTGCCTCAATAGAACTGATCATTCCACCTTGTTCAGTAGGTGGCAGTTCACGCTTTTCCTATCTTACTTGGTCCGCATACTGATCCGGACTAAACTCCGTACCCACATCTCATCAGGTCTGGCCCAGCCTCCACTGGCTCCCCATCACCGAATGGATCGACTTCAAGATCCTCATTTTGCTCTCTGGCACCTCCCGACCTCTCCGACCTCCTCACTCCCCAATCAACCACCCGACACCTCACTTGACTGGCACCGGCCTCCTGCTCGTCCCTCGCACACACTTTGACCGTGTTTATGGTCACCTCTCCACCTCCCACTGCAAAGTGACTGAGTTAGCCGATATAGCTCAGTCCTCCTCATATGAAAGGAGCTGCATCAAATGCAAGGATTATTATTTTTATTGTTGTAATAATAAATACTGATCGACACTGGGGCAGGGAACGGCAGAAATGTACATGTAACTCAATGTCATTGCTAGCATGCGCTTAGCTTTACCTGTTGTTACTTTCATCGTGGAGTTTATATTCTCTGCTGTTGGTGTGACAGAAGTTGGTCTCACAGATGATGAATTGCCGAAAGATGGTGTGACAGAAGAATTCAACTTCGGGATGGAACCATTGGCGGTTTTTGTTATGGATGTGGTTTCAACCAAAGCTGGAAAGATTTAGCAAACACAGAGAGACACATGATGCTGCTGATGACGATCCCTTTTACAAACAAAATGCAGATTTTTTTGAGTGCGTTCCAGCTCTCAATAATCTCAGAAACACGTTGCGCTAGGAATGAAACACATCGTTCAGCCAGATACATAGAACTGTAACAACCAACCAGTAGGTGGCAGGTCACCTTTTTGACTATCCTATTGCTAATTTGGTGCCAACGTATGATTTAGTTCTGTGGCATCATAGACTGATAGACACCGAGAACCACTAAGATCACCAGCGAAGGGCTTTCATTCCCTCATTTTGGGTGGGATTCAAACAAGGATAGGAAGGGAGAGGGTGAGGCAGAGGGATGGACGGAGGGAGTTGCAGAGGTTACTCACGCAGTTGCTGAACAATTGGATTACCCATTGAAGTGTTCGTATTTGTCCCAGGTTTCTCTGCAGCAGTGGTATTAGTGCTTGTCTGAGCTGGAAATAAAGAAGATTGTTGGTTTGCAAATTAACACAAGAGTTATTTCTGCTAACAGTCAAAACTTGCAAATGGTTCTTTTCAGCCATTTATCATTCTCAGTGATGCTCGTGGCCGCGAGGTGATCAGACCGATTACAGAGAATTTCTTCATCAAACTACACAGAGCAATAACGTCCTGAAAATAGACCTTTCAACTGAACTAGTCTGTGCTGATATTAAAACTCCTCATCCCTCCTATTCCACAAACCTATACTCCTCTCTTCTTTGAGACATGATATACTGAAGAATATACTGCAAAGTAAATGGACTGTCTATTTTGTGGGCGAAACGTGACAGCCATTTGCACACAGCAGTGTCCCACAAATCATCATGGATTGAGGTTATTCCTGGGCAGGGTGAAACCTCAGGCAATTATACTTACTCCACATGATTCTGTTAACCTAACAGTTAAGTAGGAACCCAGTAGTTACTTGATTGGCGGATTGCTTTCCTGGGTTAGTAATCGCTCTAAAAAATATATAATAATTTGGTCACTCAATTCACGACTGTTTGTGGGACACTGTGACGTGATAAGGTGCTATATCAAATGCAAGGATTATTATTATTGTTATTATTATTATTATTATCATCATCAAAAACATTAGCAAATTGTTATCCATCAATATTTCTACCACCGTGACGTCTCGGCTGTTAGTTCCAAGATTTTAAATTTCTCCCTTCGTCTCCCGTCACCGCTCTGGCTTCTGTGGTAGACCTACTCCACCTAGTGTTAGGTGGAGTAGGTCCATCTCAGTCCTTGCCCAAATTCTTCCCATTTCTTTGGGCGTTGAACAAGATCATCTTCCCCTCTAGGCTGTAAATCCGCAGGGATTTTGTGTAGTTTGACATGATTTGCACATCGAATCCACATCAAATCTAAAACCTATCTAACCTAGATGATACTACTAATAATAATAATGCTTGCGTTTAGTATAGAGCCTTTCACATCAGGGGGAATGTTCCAAAAGGCTTCGTGAAGTGGAGTGACCCATGTATGAGCCTGGCAGCCATCTTGTACACAACCAACGTCCCACACACAGTCGTGAAGTGAGCAGCCAATTTTATTTGGGGGATTGTTGGCTGGGACACCCTTCCTGCAACTCTTTGACCGCACTTTCGGTCATCTCTCCCCTCCGCACTGCCTTTGCCACCCACCCCCCCACCGCTCCAAGCTTGAGTGCCCAGCGCCAGTTGTGTCAAGTGCTTTGAGACGTGGCTTTGATGTTGAAGATTTCTCTTCACAGCAGCTGGTAATGAGAACGAAAGCCAAGTGGAGTCCTGTAGTGTAGTGGTTAGAGCACTCACCTTGCAAGCGAGAGGAACCGAGTTTGATTCCTGGGTGGGAAGAAAACTGGGGGTAATATTCCCTTCAAAAAAACAAATCAATAAAAAAAATGTGGTCACTCAATCCATGGCTGTTTGTGGGACACTGCTGTGTGCAACTGGCCCCTGCATTTCGACCACAAAATATATACTTTACAGTATATTCTGTAAAGCACTTTGAAATGACTCAACAACATGATAAGGCTCTTTCTCAAATGCAAGGGTTATTATTATTATTATTGAGTGAAGAGCGAAATGGAAAAAAGTAGTGGGAAAGGAACTAAAGTGACTTTCGAACATGTCTGTTGTTTCAATCGGACGAACAGCTCAGCCAGGAAATTGGGCAGTCTTTCAACATTCCCAACTCACGCCCAGACATTTCCGTTAGATTGTGATCAGATAAATCACTGATCCACAATAATTCTATCTCCCCTTCCTGACAGGACTGACTCACCCTGGCACATAGGTTTAACAAGTGCCTGAGGTCACCTGGTAATGTTCACGGAGATTGTCGTGAGTGAGTGAGTGAGTGAGTGAGTGAGTGAGTGAGTGAGTGAGTGAGTGAGTGAGTGAGTGAGTGAGTGAGTGAGTGACGGAGCAAGTGAGGCGAGGGGCACACATCTAGTCTAGTGAAGTGGCAGAAATTAAAGACAAGCAAAAAGGGGGAGGTAACATCAGAGGAACATATTTTCAGTGTTTCAGCTCAGAAAAGGGGCAAATTTTAAAAGCCTCCCCCATTCCTCCTTCCCCCTCTCCCCCCTCAAGAGCTTCCCAACAACAACTTTGAGGAACAAGGATTGGGACCATCTTTGAAAAGCGACAATTGATGAGGATAGAGGGAGGATTTCCTATGTGTTTTTCCCCATCCACACCACTCAGAGCTTTTAACTGAGGCAGCTCACAGAGAGCAGTTACTGCGTCCTTTACGCTCACTCTAGTGGGGTGGGGAGCAGAAACAGTATTAAATCTCTGCAAGGCGACCCAACACATTTACACAGCGTCTTTCACGTCAGGGGGACATCTCAAGGCGCTTAGCGATCCTGGCTCAGAACTGAGCTCGGGCTGGGAGTGCGGGGGAAGGGGAGAGGAAGATGACCAAAAGTGTGGTGATGGACTTGGGATGGATCTTCAACAAACCGAGGGAGATAGGGAAGGAGGCAGGGAGGCAGGGAGGGAGAGAGATGCACCAAAAAACATCAGCGACACAATACTCCTTAGTTTTATACCAAAATGAGAAAAAAAGAGATTTAATACTCTCCTACCTGGTGAGATGGTGAGGTAGATCAGTAACAGGAGAGCAGTGATTTTCAGAGCAGTCATTCTGCTGGTGTGTCAGTGCAGGGAGCCTGGCTGTGTGTGTGTGTGTGAGTTTGTCTGGTCTGGTCTGGGTAGCCTCTTCCCTTGCTGTGGGAGCTGAGAAAGTATGTGAGTGTACAGGACTAGTTATTTCTGGGACTTCCTCTCAAAGAATAGGAGGAAACGGAGAGAATCCACAAGGGAACCCGGTGCCATGGGGGCTTCTGTGTGTTGTGGTAGCCTCTGTTCTGATTCACTGTGTGTGTGTGTGTGTGGTGTGTGTGTCAGTGGAGGGGGGGGGAGAATCTTACATCTCAAAAGCTCACAACCATTTGCTGCCCTTTACGGAACTTTCAGGTACTGATCTGACTCAACTTCCGAATTATTCCAGTTCAAACAGTCATTGAAGAAAACACTGTCAGCAATATCGGGCGGTGGTGTGCACAATAACAATAATTCGGGCATCGGATTCACTTCCCATCATGTCGGGACCGCTTCTCAAAGCGTAAAGTGTAGTGACTGTTGTGTTTTTTGCAGCCCAATTGGCGCACAACTCAATCTGTTCTCCCCTCAAGAAACTCTCCATTCTCTCAAGTTTGTGGTGTATTGTTCCAATTTTTCACAAGGTAATTATTCTGTTTATTCTGCGAAGCTTACTCGAAAAACAAAGGGCATATTGTTTTTATTCTAACGCAAGCGTATAAATAATACCAAAATCGTTAGGTGTGGCACAGCACCTTTCACGCCAGGAAGGACGTCTCAAAGCGCTTCACAGGATTTCACTGTAAAGTGCAGTGACTGTGTTTCGTAGGCAAACGTGACAGCTGATTTGCGCACAGCAACCTCTCCGCAAACAGACATGAAGTGGAGTCCTGTAGCTCAGTGGTTAGAGCACTCGCTTTGCAAGTGAGAGACCTGAGTTCAATTCCAGGCAGAGGGCGAAACCTTGGGCAAGTTTCCTTACTCCACACAGAGCCTAATAATAATCCCTCCAAAAACCAAAAACAATAATAAATTGGTCATTTTCAATCCATATGACTGTTTGTGGGACATTGCTGTGCGCAATTGGCTGCCGCATTCGCCCACAAATATACAGTCAATTCACTTTACAGTGTGTTCTGTGAAGCGCTTTGGGACGTCCTCCCGACGTGAAAAGCGCTATATCAAATGCAAGGATTATTATTATTATTATGAAAAAAGCAACCCATTTTTACCTGGGGGAATTGTTGGCCAGGACACCGAGAGAGACACCCATCCCTAAATAGATTTGAAACTCAATGTAACGGTTTTGGAATATTAGTTATAATTCCGCCTATTTGTTTCCCCCTCCCCCATATCCGACCGAACTTCCCCCCCACCCCCATCAGAAATGGGAGGAGAGGGTGATTTAGGTGTCTCCTGCATACTGTGCATTTTTCAGACGTTCACTGTCTAGACTTGGACATAGCGAAGAGGATGTTTAGGTGAGATGGTAATCAGCTGAGGAGAGCCAACATGAGTCATTATCCAAGAGAGAGAGATGGAGAGAGAGGGAAAGAGGGAGAAAACCAAATGCTTCCTGCTGTCATTTTTGAAATGTTACCTAAAAGTATTTGTCAAGCTGTTTTGCAATGGCTGGCTATGGGAGTGAATTAGTAATGGGAGGAAATAAACATAGGGAAACATTCAGGGAGAAATGGGTGTAACCAGCTGGGTTCCTCCCCACCCTCCCTTTTCAACTCATACACAGAATCTCACACACATATGCGCACACACACACACACACACAGTCTCTCACACGCATGCACAGAATCACAAACACACACAGAAATACAGACACAATTACACACACAATTACACACACACGTACAAGTACACACACACACACACGAGTACACACACAAGTACACACACACACGAGTTCACACACACACACACAAGTACACACACACATACACGAGTTCACACACACACACACGAGTACACACACAAGTACACACACACACGAGTTCACACACACACACACACAAGTACACACACACACATACAATGTCCCAGCTGTGATACTGCTGGAGTCAGTCACCACCCGCCCCGAATCACACGTTCCACAGAAAAAATGTGCGTAAAATAAATATGGAATATTGCAATCTTTCCGTTTATCAAAAAGACCTCACCAGTTCAGGAATCAAAATTTCTACATTAACGTCAGGAATAGAATGTCATTTCCTCAGCACACCATTGTGCAATCCACTTAGGGGTCTGAGATAATATGCCCCACCAGGCTAAATAAACTAACATTTTATTCCACGTTACTCAGTTTCCTCTCCATGTAGTCTAAACCTATTGTGGCCTCTGTCTCAGATTCTTCAAACCAAGTGAGAAGGAAATTGAGAGCCTTTACTCTAACGAACATTTCTCACCAACCCTCATTCTAACCTCAACTCCTAAGAAAAGCCCGGGTCAGACTTTTGTGTTTCTTCTAATCATTCCTGAATGATTCTCATAAGCACAGTCAATTGGTGGATCGCTTTCTGTGAGTAATATACCCGCCAAAAAAAAAATTGGTCACTCAATCCATGACTGTTTGTTGGACACTGCTGTGTTCAATTGGCTGCCGTGTTTCGCCCTCAAAATACACTGTCAATTCACTTTACAATATATTATTATTATATTCAATGAAGCGCTTTCACTCGTCTCAAAGATATCAAATGCAAGGATTAATACTATTATTATTATTATAAGACGCCAGACTTTGCCGGGTCTTTTGATTGCGAGGCTTGTGCTCTAACCACTGAGCTACAGAACCCCACTGAACTACAGTGGCCTGTTTCTGTGCAGTACAGTCTATGTAATCTCCAATAATAATCCCTCTAAAATAAAACAATAATAAATTGGCCATTTTCAATCCACGACTGTTTGTGGGACATTGCTGTGCGCAATTGGCTGCCGTGTTTCCCCCACAAATATACAGTCAATTTACTTTACAGCATATTCTGTGAAGCGCTTTGAGATGTTGAGAAGACGTGAAAAGCGCTCTATCAAATGCAAGGATTATTATTATTATTATTATTATCAACCACAATCTATTAGAAAGCCAGAACAGGCTTGAGTGGCTGAACAGCCTCCTCCTGTTCCTATATACCTATGTTCCATTTCTGATCACTATCATTAACAACAACTTACATTAATATAGTGCCTGTCCCCTGGGGCAGTGTCTCGGAGCGATTAGTGATGACAAACCCAATTCTTCCAGCTCAGAAATTGCCACCAGTGGTTTATCACAGGTGTAACAGTCACACGATATCTTAATAAAATCTGAGGTATGATCGAGCCTCACAGATCCATTACTAACAGTAATTAATTAGTTTCGCCTTGTGTTCAATTCATCCAAGTGATGAAAGGGTAAACTGCGTACTAACCGTACAGCTAACACAGGCTATAACCACACGAGCAATGAAGTGGGTTCACTTACCGTTTAAAGATTACTTTAACCCTGTAGAAACTTGATCCAAATCTAAATATTAACACCTGAAAATACACAAGCACCATGCTGTAAAAACCTTTTATAAACCTTGCACCTTGGACACCATCTGACATGATATTGGAAGATGAGGCAAAGCAGACTTGTGGCCAAGACAATGAAGGCAATATAAAGCGCAGGAGAAGACAGCTTGCAAAGGCACTTCTTGTGCGTACAGTACTTGTGGAGTCCTGTGGCTAAGTGGTTAGTGCCCCAGTCATGTGGGAAACGAGTGTAAGGAGAGAAAAGTCCCCAGTTTACGCCAGTCTCGGGATTAGAATTTGAACGCTTACCCCTCTGCTGATCTCTATTGCTGGTGATGTCAGTGACTGCACTCTCTGCTATCACCTCGTCCTGCTCTGGGGCCAGCCTTTGCCTTAATTAATGTAACCAACAACCGTAAAGTGATCCGCCAATCAACTAACAACCGGGTTCTTACTTACTGCGAGGTAAACAGAGGCGCGTAGAGTCAGAAAACTTACCTCAGGTTTCGCCCAATCTGGAAATTCCATCTGATTCCAGGTGAAGCATTTAGAAACTGAATGCATCGTTACACAAATTTGGTTTGGAAATGATAAACACACGCCCATACTCAGTTAGGCTCCGCAGTGTTTGACAGAAGGAAGTCTTAAATGTCTTTTTTTTAAAAAAACACATGGGTGAGACGGCTGAACAATGTGATCAGGCGCTATATCAAATGCAAAGATGATGATTATTATCATTTTAATATCAAAAGGTACAGGGAAAGGCAGGGGACATAATGAGTTTTTTTAGTCTAATAACAACTGACATTTTTACAGGGCCTTTCAAGCTTCACAAATAAATGACTCCAAGAACTCCAGAATTGGTGAGAAATTAAGTGAACGTGACATAGAGCGGTCAATCTGCCCAGAGATATCGCATAACAGACAGCGAGGCGACCAGGAATGCAACCAGTAACTCTCTCGGTGACTAGTAACGCTCTCTCGGTGACTAGTAACTCTCCCTCGGTGACTAGTAACTCTCCCTCGGTGACTAGCAACTCTCCCTCGGTGACTAGTAACTCTCCCTCGGTGACTAGTAACTCTCTCTCAGTGACTAGAAACTCAACCTCGGTGACTAGTAACTCTCTCAGTGAGGTGTAATGGCTGACTGGATGAAAGACCAGGTAGGATTCCAGGCCCGTTATGTGCAATGTGTAGTTCACTTTAAATGCCTGTGATGCGGTGAAGCGAAGTGAGCAAGGAGCTGGACGAGCTTCTGTTTAATAAATCGCAGGGTGCCTTGCAGGACAAAATGCATCAGTGAACAAGAAAAGCTGGCTTCCGTCCTTCAACCTATTGTTACAAACATCAGTAAATATCAAAAAAACCACCTCCCAATTAGTATTTTTTCTGGTCAGCCGGGTGTCTGACACAAGCGGAAACCCATCACTATGCTTAAGAGTATCCAAACCAGACTGAGAATTATATATATTATATATATATATATATATATATAGTATATATATCAACCTCGTTCCTCCAATTGGCACTTGGACAAAACCAAACCAACCTGTGTTGCAATCCATTGCATTGTAAGACTTGTATGTTTTCTGATCCTCTCAACATGATGATTATCTACTTATGCCTTGAACAATTAGTAAAATTTTATTTACCGTCTATTTTTTACCTGGTATAAAACAACACGGTCCAAGCAAACAGTGGGTTCATACACATTTTATTGTGGAAATACTCCACCACCTTCCCTACCTCCCCCTAGAACTCTCCGAACCCATACGCAACCTCAACTTCCTTCCTCCTCCACATCCGATCCCTCACCAGCACCACTTTCTTCCACCTCCGAGGCATCGCCTGTCTCCGCCAATACCTCACTCCAAAAGACATTGAAACCCTAGTCCATGCCTTTGTCACCTCCTGGCTGGACTATTCAAACGCCCTCCCATCTACTACCATCCATAAAATCCAGATTATTCAAAACTCTGCTGCCCGCATTCTCACCCGCACCAAACTCCGCTCCCCGATCACCCCAGTCCTTGCCAGACTGCACTGGCTGCCTATCCCAGAGAGAATCGATTTCAAAATCCTCACTCTTATCTTCAAATTCCTCCACTTCTCTGCACCCCCTACCTCTCTGACCTCCTCTCTCCTCAAAACAGTGCCCGTTGCCTTCGTTCCGCCGGGTCTGGCCTCCTCCTTGTCCCCCGAATCCTCCACTTCACCCTCGGTGGCTGTGCCTTCAGCCACTACGCCCCGAGGCTCTGGAACTCCCTTCCTGACTCCCTTCGTCTCGCTCCCTCTCTTCCTACTTTCAGGTCCCTGCTGAAGACCTTTCTTTTTGACCGCGCCTTTGGTCACCTTTCTCCCCCTCCCTCGGCCCCGGTATCCATTACTGTGAAGCGCTCTGAGACGCCGTTCAGCGTGGAGGGTGCTATATAAATCCAAGTTGTTGTTGTTGCTGTTATTGAATAGTAAAAAAAAAGTTTTTCCTTTTGTTGTTTTTTTGGCCCAAGTTCCCAAGAGAAAGAGCAAGAGAGAGAGAGCGAGAGAGAGAAAGAGAGAGAGCATGCTTTTTAAATAACGTCAGTGCTTGAAAATGACCAGAGAAAAAATGACGAGAATTACAAGACTGGATATCATGAACTCTTTTAAAAAGTTTTCACTTTTTTTCTTTTGACAAAGCAATACCAGTTCCAAACATGTTGCTTTTGGATTGATCAACGCAGCACCCAAAGCGTTCATTCATTCACTTTCAGTGTTTTGCACACCAATAACGGATAACCCAAAAGCTTCACAGATATTTGCAGAGAGAAAGCAAGTATACAACACAGCCAGATTTTTTTTTTTTTAAAAATTGTCAAAATATGGCACCACTTAGTGTTGAGAAACTTAACCAGCATGCATAGATGCATCCTATAATTTTTGCTGCTACACCCTCCCCATCCCCATAATAATCCCTCCAAAACCAAAAACAATAATAAATTGGTCATTTTCAATCCACGACTGTTTGTGGGACATTGCTGTGCGCAATTGGCTGCCGCGTTCGCCCACAAATATACAGTCAATTCACTTTACAGTGTGTTCTGTGAAGCGCTTTGGGACGTCCTCCCGACGTGAAAAGCGCTATATCAAATGCAAGGATTATTATTATTATTATTATCTCCCCCTCCCACCCAGGCTCCTACCCATCCCTCCCTCCACATCTTCGAAGCTGTCTCCCCCTCCTCTCTCAACACCACTATAACTGGCATGAAACTAACCATCTGCTCCCTCGATCCCATCCCTATCCCTCTCCTTAACTCCCAGCTCCACTACCTTGCCCCTCTACTCACAGACATTTCCCTATCCTCTGGTACTGTTCTCACCCGATTTAAAAACGCCATCATCGCTCCTAGCCTTAAAAAACCCTCCCTGGACCAATCTCTACTCTCAAACTACCACCCCATCTCCAACTCCTTTTCCTCTCCAGGGTCCTGGAATGAGTTGTTGCTTCTCAGCTTCGCTCCTTCCTCTCCCTTCACGAACCCCTCCAATTAGGTTTCTGTGCCGCCGATCGTTCTGATCGTACCTCTCACACCACCTTCACTTCAGAAACAGCCCTGGACAAGTGACAAATGACATTGTGTCCATCTGCGACCAGGGCTCCCTCTGACTCCTCATCCTCCTTGACCGCTCTGCTGCCTTCTACACTGTCGACTGTATCCTCATCCGCCACTTCTCCTCTCACCTCAACCTCCACGGCTCTGTCCTTGACTGGTTCAGATCGTACCTCTCACACCGCCTCCACTTCATCTCCACAAACGGTTTCTTCTCTAGCCCCCACATCATCTCGTGCAGAACCTCAGCATCTTGTTTGACCCTCGACTATCGTTTCTACGCCATATTTGCACCATGACCTGCTCTGCCTTTCCCCACCTCAACATCGCCCGGCTCCACCACTGTCTTACACCACAGGCCGCCGAAACCCTCCCTTTCATTACATCGCGGCTCGACAATGCAAACTCATTGCTTGTCGGCCTCCCCAAATCCTCCCTCCATAGGCTGCAGATCATCCAGAACTCTGCTGCCCGCATCCTCACCTGCGTCAGGCTCTGCGGCTCTATCACCCCATCCTCGCCCGACTTCACTGGCTTCCCATCACACAGAGGACACAGTTCAAGATTCTGGTCCTCACCTTCAAAGCCCTCCATGGCCTCGCTCACCCCTACCTCTGCGACCTCCGAACCTCCTACCATCCTGCTCGCTTCCTCCGCTCAGCGGGCTCCGGCCTGCTTCACATCCCCCGCCTCGCTTGCGGGGGTGTCTTCTGCCTCTCTGCCTCCACCCTCTGGAACTCCATCCCGCAGTCCCTCTGCCTTGCCTTCTCCCTTGCCTCCTTCAAGACCCATCTCAAGCCCCTCCATGCTTTCGATCTCCCTGCATCCCCCCTCTGCCCTCCACACTCCCCAACCCCGACCTTGGGTCTGTCCAGCGCCTTGGGACGTCCTCCCGACGTAAAAGGCGCTATACCAATGTAATTTTGTTGCTGTTGTTGTAATAAATAAATTCACTTGTCTGCTGTTGTGTTTGGTTTTCTCATCTTTAATTTATTAACGAAATTCTGAAAAAATGTATAAAGCATATAAAAAGAAGCAAACCATAAACCTGAAGGAAGATGGATGGAGTTGAAACAGAACACGCAAATAATGGCTAAATGGTTTAAAATATCATGCACTGGTTTGGTTATGGTTCTTTTTTGCACTGTTAGCTCCATTGCTATCTCCTTCAGAAGCTTTGTTGAAAGTTAAAAACGACTCCAAAATAGTAGAGATAATAATAATAATCTTTACATCTGATACAGTGCCTTTCACGTCAGGAGGACGTCTCAAAGCGCTTCACAGAATTCATGGTAAAGTGGAGTCACTCTGCATTTTAATGGAAGAGAGTAGCTAATAAAATAAAAAGCTGAAATAAAGATAAGAATTTCCACACCCCAGTACAGGGAAGATAATCGTGGAAAGCAAATCACCAATTCACTGTCTGCCAAAACCATCTTTTCATAGGAACAGGAGAGGCCATTCAGCCCCTCGAGCTTGTTCCGCCATTCTATTAGATCACGGCACCTCAATTCCAATTATTCAGTTTTTCTGCAACCGCACGGCTGACCCCCACCTTGTACCTCACAGCTGGGAAATGAAGCCCATCTAAAGTTAAAGTTAAGGACAATAACTGCGCAGAGGCTTGGGATCATCGCTGATCATCAAGTGGGGTTCGCTGGACATGCAGTCCGTCTCGTTTGCGTTACTCGGCTCAGCCACAGGGTATTCCGTTAGCTCCTGCCTCATGTGTTTCAGAATCTCTTCAGATACAAAATGTGGACCCAGTTCTGCTCCCTCCAAATCATCTGCAAAGCAAACAGCCACAAGTTCACAAACCTACACTGCAATACAACGCAATGCGATCTACAGTTTCCGGGAGGACGTCTCAAAGCTCTCGACACTACTGGCTTGACACAAAGCTTGGGCGGGGGGGGGGGGGGGGGGGGGGGGGGTGTGGGGGCTGGGGATGAGGGGAAGAGATAATAATAATTCATATAAAAATAATCCTTGCATTTGATATTGCGCATTGTCATGTCGTTGAGACGTCTTAAAGCGCTTCACAGAATATATTGTGAAGTGGATTGACTGTATATTTTATGAGCAAAACGTGGAAGCCAATTGCGCACAGCAGTGCGTGTGTGTCCCACAAACAAGTCGCAGATTTTTTTTGAGGGATTATTACCCCGGGAAAACAATCTGCCAATCGACTGGCAAGCGGGTTCCAACTTACTGTTAGGTAAACGGGAGCACGTGGAGTAAGGAACCTGGGTCCTCGGACTTGTAAGGTGAGCACACTAATCACTACACTCTAGGACTCTAATCTCCAAGCACAGCAATCCACCTTACCATCATATGGGATTAATCGATAGGAGCCAGTGACCTCGGGAACGTTGTTGAGGATGGACTTTAACGTCCTGTAGAAGAGCTTGGCCTGGTCCAGACGCTGCTCTTTGCTGAAGGCAGCTGCCGAGTCGTTGGTCATTTCAAACAGAGAGCGCAGAGGTGTGGCGTACTCCAGGATACAGTGATGAGGCTGCGAGTCAGAACACGAGAGGACCTTAGCAGGATACTTCATAATAATAATAATCCTTGCATTTGATATAGTGCCTTATCACGTCGTTGAAATTGTGACGTCTCAAACACTTCATAGAATATATTGTAAAGTGTAGTGACTGTATAGTTTTGTGGGTGAAAAGCAGTAGCCAATTGCGCACAGTAGTGTCCCACAAACCGACTGAGTGATCAAGTTTTTTTTCTTTTTACAATGGAAGTTAAACAGAACATTGGTAGGTTCCTTACTCCACGTGCTCTCATTTATCTAACAGTAAGTTGGAACCCGGTTGTCAGTCGATTGGCAGATCGTTTTCCCGGGGTAATAATCCCTATCACATCTTCAAAATGTTTCAAGCGGGTCACGGGATATTATTGTAAAAGTGTAATGACTGTGTGTTTGTGTCAGCCAATCTGCGCACGGAGACATCCCACAAGCAGCCATGATGTAAGTGACCTATTTTATTTGGTGGGGTTTGGGTTGTGAGCCAAGACCCCGAGAAAGAGAAAACTCCTTTCTCCGTACAAATAGCGTCTGACACATGCGGAAACCCACCAACTTATGACCAATTGAAGAATTCCATGCATCCCACCTACATAGTGGGCACTGGGGGTAACTGCTGGAGGCTATCCTGCTAAAACCCCATAGCTTGCCATTGATAGTGTTGTCTGGCAAGCTTTCCCGCTGTTTGTCCTGCTAGGATCACCCTACCCATTAGGGCTTTGGCTTGTAGGGTTAACAGGAGCTGAATGAAAGGCGCCGTATCAAATGCAAGATTATTATTAATGTCTAACGTGTAAACTGGTAGGAAAGGCGTCTTGTACCTGTTGTTTCTTCTGATCATAGATCAGGTAGATGCTGTGCTTGTAACTTCTGCTCTTGATTCCAGCTCTGTCGACGAGGAGTTCGGGCAGATTTTGATAGAATACAATGTTCGTGTCCACTTTTTCCAACTTGTCCAGAACTTTACAGCTGAACGGGATAAGGATGTACAGCTTCTTTCCCTTTTGCTGGAGAACATTGCCATATTCTCTGTGGTATTGATTTATTTTTTCCTCCAGTTCTATTCAATGCAACCAGAGGTTAGTAAGTGTTTATACAACACGACAACGCAGAAACATTGCATCATCGGGGACAGTCGCGAGCCGGCGAGCAGCGGGACCTCGAGAAACTCAGTAAACCGAGCGGGAGTTGCGAGAAGCGAGGGCCGAAGGCTTTGGTCGACAAAAGGCGGGGAAAGCCATGGATGGGCGAGAAATTTTCAAGTCTCTGCCTGTACAACGTGTGCCGAGGCCACAGGTGGGCGAACATGCGGCAGGTGAGCAGCAGCCAGGAGAAGCCTCAGCTGATTCAGGCGCGGGGACGCCACTTCAAAATGCCCCGCCTGAATAACAGCCAAATCTCACTGCCGGACGTCACTTCAGGCGCCATTTTGAAACCCGTCCGGGCTGGATAAGTATAGTGTCACGTCACTTCCTGGTGCCAGTTTCAAATCCGCCAGAGTGGGGTAAGTACACGCAATTATCCTTCTGCTACCTTCCCTCCCGGTCTCTGGCACCGAAGCCATGACCGCCATCCCACCTCTCCCCCTCCCCCCTGTGCTGTCTCCTGTGGCTCACGGGCTGATGCTGTCCCACTGATCGCTCACTGCCGGTCTCTGCGTGCGTTTTACTGAGTCCGGTCTCTTCCGCGTCCCCCGAATCCTCCACTCCACCATCAGTGGCCCTGGCTCGGCCTTGGGCTCCATCGTTGTTAATCGCTCTGAGACCCTGCCCGGCGTGGAGGGCGCTGTATAAGTGCAAGTTGTTGCTCTAAAGTTTCGAGATGTAGTGGCTGAAATCACGGCCATCGATGGTGAAACGGAGGGCACGAGGGATAAACAGGAGGCCAGAGCCGGTCGAGTGGAGGCGACTGGTTGTGGAGTAGGGAGTAAGAGGGTGGAATACAGTGGATAAAGTACAGTGGAACCAATACATGTTGTGCAAGCACTTACTAGGTAAAACTATCTTCAGGTAACCCAGGTAATAGGACCAGGCCAAACCGTGGGCAACGTTACACTTGTTTGTCTCAGAGATTTCTGAAATTTGGGCCGGAGAAAGAACCTGCAGAGAGATTTATACAAAGGATAAAAAGAAGATATTTTCTGTCACCGAATGCTTTTATGATATCATACAGTGCCTTTCACGTAATAACACACGTCCCAAAGCGCGTCACAAAAGAAAAGCAATTGAATAGAAATAATAGCAAATGTTTCTATATATTGGCAAATGCAGTGGCTAATCTTTCATTCACCTGAATCTAAAATGCGCTCTGAGATGTGCAAGACACTGTGTAAATGCGAGTTGTTCTTGTTGTTGTTGTTGATCAGCCCTGTTATACAGCAAAAGCTGTATTCACGTAGCGCCCTTCACGCAGGGTTTGGGTCTCGGAACGAGCACTGACATCAATAGACACTCCTGCGATGCCACAACCTTCCTCCCTTAACTGGCGAGCTCGATCATTCAGTTGGAGTTTCACTACAAACTTAAAACTCGGAATAGTCATCATAATAATAATCCTTGCATTTCATATAGCACCTTGCCACCTCATTGAGACATCTCAAAGCGCTTCACGGAATACACGGTAAAGTGAATTGACCGTGTACTTGTGGATGAAACGCGACAGCCAATTGCACACAGCAACGTCCCACAAACAGTCGTGTAAGGGAATCCGCTGCAATCTGCACGCAAAGACGCGCGTTGGAACAAACAACGCAGAAACAGCTGTGTGGAAAAATACTCACATCAAGTTGAAACACTTTGAGGAATAAAACGCAGAAGCAGGTCAGGCTGATTGTTTGTCCCACAGTGGGAACGGCATAGCTCATGTGTTTCTCATAGGGAAGAACCCAGTTGAACAACAGGGAAATAAGTAGACAAAAGCCATATTTCTTCCAATCCAAGGATGCATTTAAAGCTCTCACCCAACTGTTCTGATACCTGGTGATTTAAAAAGAAACGTGAAGCCCCTGAATATTATAATAATAATAATAATCCTTGCATTTGACATAACAACAACAAAATTACATTTGTATAGTACCTTTCACGTCGGGAGGACGTCCCAAGGCGCTGGACAATCAGTGTTTTGGACCAAGCTGGTGTTTGGGATCAGGGAAGGTGGAGGACAGCGGGGGGAAGGAGGGTGACCAAAGGCACGATCAAAGAGGAGGGTCTTGAGACAGCTCTTGAAGAAAGCAAGGGAGGGGGCAAGGCAGAGGGACTGCGGGATGGGGGGGGGGGGTAGAGGAGGACCATTGGTGGAGATGAAATGGAGATGGTGTGAGAGGTAGGATCTGAACCATTCAAGGACAGAACCATGAAGATTGAGGTGAGAGGAGAGGCGGTGGAGGAGGATAGAGTGGCCAACAGTATCGAAGGCAGCAGAGAGGTTATAGTAATAGTGCCTTATTACGTTGTTGAGACGTTTCAAAGCGCTTCACAGAATATACTGTAAAAGCAAAGTGACTGTATTTTGTGGGCAAAACGTGGTTGCGCGCAGGAGCCATGGATTGAGTGACCAATTTTTTTGGGGGTGGGACTGAGGGTGATTATTGTCCCCACAAAGCCATCTGCCAATCGACTAACAACCGAGTTCCTACTTACTGCTAAGTAAACAGAGATGTATGGAGTGAGGAAACTTACTTAAGGTTTTGCCCCGCCCGGGAAACCGAATACTCACGGAATAACCCACACAACAGTAAAAGACGACAGTGATTCTCTTTGAGGAAGGAAGAATGCTACAGAACGTACCTGGTCTGTTTGTGGCCGAGCTCTTCTACAAACTCGCAGAGTCTCAGCAAACAAAGGGCGAAAAACGATACGATTAGCTGCTGCGCTACTTGCTGCACGATAAATTTGATATGGTAGTCAGGAGTTAGCATGAAGTACAGGCAAGCCAAACCAGACATTAATATCAGGCCCACGTAAGTGGCTACTTTCCCGCGGGGCCGTGGTATGCTGTCAGACATCCTCCGAGGTTGGCTTTTAACTCCACGATGTGTGTGGCCGTCTGCGTCCAAGAGAAAAATTATTTACCAAGCAGTCCCGTGACGTAGTGGTTAGCGCTGTCCCTCGTAAGCAAGAGGACACGGGTTCGATTCCCAGGCGGCGCGAAACTTAAGGCAAGTTTCCTTATTCCACGCGCCCCTGTTTACCTAGCAGTAAGTAGGAACCCGGTTGTTGGTTGATTGGTGGATCGCTTTCTGGGAATAATAATCCCATCAAAAAAAAATCGGTCATTCAATCCATGACTGTTTGTGGAACACTGGTGTGTGCAATTGGCTGCCATTTTTCACCCTCAAAATACGCTGTCAATTCACTTTACAGGATATTATTATTATATTCCGTGAAGCACTTTCACACGTCTCAAAGACGTGACAAGGTTATATCAAATGCAAGGATAATTATTATTATTATTTTAAGGCACCAGACTTTGCCGGGTCTCTCACTTGAGAGGCGTGTGCTCTAATCACTTGGCTACAGGATCCCAATGAACTACAATGGCCTGTATCTGTGCGGTACAGTCTGTGTAAATCTCCCATCAACCACAATCTGTAGAAAGCCAGAACAGATTTGAGTGGCTGAACAGTCTCTTCCTGTTCCTATATGCCTTTCACGTGGGGCAGTGTCTCGGAGTGATTAGTGAAGATAAACCCAATTCTTCCAGCTCAGAAATCACCGCCAGTGGTTTATCACAGATGCAACAGTCACACGATATCTAAATAAAACCTTAGATATGATCGAACCTCACAGATCCATTACTAACAGAGCAAATAGACTGCCATTGGGTCTATGGTGGAGTTAAGATGCTCCAAGCTGAGATATTAATTTCTAATTTAATCACTAGATGGCCCCAAAGAGCAGTCAAATTGTTCACACCCACCAAACTGAAACCTGGTTATAATAATCCTTGTATTTGATATAGTGGTTTTCACGTCTTCTAGACAACCCAAAGCGCTTCACAGAATATACTGTAAAGTGTACTGACTGTATATTTTGTGGGCGAAATGCAGCAGCCAATTGCGCACAGCAGTGTCCCACAAACAGTCGTGGATTGAGTGACCAAATTATCATTGCGTATTTTTTCTTGAGGGATTATTATCAGGGATGTGGAGTAAGGAAACTTGCCCAAGGTTTCGCCCTCAGGAAATCAAGCCCAGGTCTCTCACTTGCAAGGCAAGTACTCTAACCACTGAGCTACTGCATGAAAGGGTTAGCCGCGTACTAACGGTACAGCTAACACAGGCTTTAACCACACGAGCAATGAAGTGGATTCACATACCGCTGTAGAAACTTGATCCAAATCTAACTGGATCAAGCGATGAGCTTGTTATTCTTCTGCCATGAATCCTCTCTAAGATGCTGCGCTCTTTCAAGTCCGTTGTTTTGGGGAGCGGAAAAGGTTTTAACTTCCACGAAAAAAAGAAAAAGCTTAGTAGAAAAAGTGAAACTTTGATTTGTGGAAATGCGGTGGATTCCCGTTTCTTTAGACGACAAAAAGGAAAGAAAAGGAAAGCCCCAGTCATGTGGGAAACCAGAGAAAAGTCCCCACTTTATAACGGTTTCAGGATTGGAATGTGAACGCTTACCCCTCTGCTGATCTCTGTTGCTGGTGGTGTCAGTGACTGCACTCCCTGCTATCACCTCGTCCTGCTCTGGGGCCAGCCTTTGCCTTAATTATGCTAATAACAACCGTAAAGCGATCCGTCAATCAACTAACAACTGGGTTCTTACTTCCTGCGAGGTAAACAGAGGCGTGTATAGAGTCAGAAGACTTACCTCAGATTTCGCCCAACCTGGAAATTGCATTTGATTCCAGGTGAAGCATTTAGAAACTGTAATTTGGTGGAAATGATAAACACACTCTCATACTTCAGTTAGGCTCTGCAATGTTTGACAGAAGGAAGTCTTAAATTTCTTTTTTTAAAAAAAAACACACACACACACACACACACACAGACACACAGAAAGAGATTTGCAGAAGCAGATGTCTTACCACATTGGTATTGTTTAAGTCAAGTCATGTTCATTAAAAAAAAGGGAACTGGCTAAAAATTCGAAGCAACGTAATAGGTGGGCAAATTGGCTGCCACGTTTGGCCCACCAAACGGACAGTCACCACACTTTGTGATAAATCCTTGACTGGTTCAGATCGTACCTTTCAAACCGCATCCACTTCATCTCCACAAATGGTTTCTCCTCCAGCCCCCGCACCGTCTCATGAGGTGTTCCTCAGGGCTCTGTCCTTGGTCCCCTCCTCTTCAATATCTATATGCTCCCTCTTGTTGAGATCATCCGCAGATATGGGGTCAACTTCCACATGTATGCGGATGACACCCAACTCTACTCTGAACCTCCACCCTCAACTCCAGGACCACTGCTGCCCTGACAGAATGTCTGTCAGACATCAAGTCCTGGATGAGAGCTAGTTTTCTTCAGTTGAATGTCAACAAGACCTCAACCTGTTTGACCCTCAACTATCCTTTGTACCCCACATCTGCTCTGCCTTCCTCTACCTCCGCAATGTCGCCCAGCTCCGCCACTGTCTCACACCGTAGGCCGCCAAAACCCTCATACACGCCTTCATTACATCAAGGCTTGACTTTGCAAATTCTTGCTTGTCGGCCTCCCCAACTCCTCCCTCCATAGGCTGCAGATCATCCAGAACTCTACAGCCCGTGTCCTCTCCCGCACCAGGCTCCGCGACCCTATCACCCCCATCCTCGCCCAACTCCACTGGCTTCCCATCACACAGAGGATACAATTCAAGATCCTGGTCCTCACCTTCAAAGCTCTCCATAGCCTTGCTCCCCCCTACCTACCTCGGCGACCTCCTAACCCCCTACCATCCTGTTCGCTCCCTCCGCTCAGCGGGCTCTGGCCTGCTTCACGTCCCCCACCTCGTTCACCCCACTATTGACGTGTGGGCTTCTGCCCCCACCCTCTGGAACCCACATTATACACAGTATATTCTGTGAAGCGCTTTGAGATGGCTGAACGACGTGATCAGGCGCTATATCAAATGCAAAGATTATTATTATCATTTTAATATCAAAGACAGGGGATAAAATGAGTTCAGGAGATTTAGTCTAACAACTGACATTTTTACAGCGCCTTTCAAGCTTCACAAATAAATGACTCAAAGAACTCCAGAATTGATGAGAAATTAAGTGAACGTGACATAGAGTGATCATCTGCCCGGAGACATCGCATAACAGACAGCGAGGCAACCAGGAATGCAACCAGTAACTCTCTCTCAGTGACTAGCAACTCTCTCTCAGTAACTAGTAACTCTCTCTCAGTGACTAGTAATTCTCTCTCTCAGTGACTAGTAAGTATTTCTCAGTGACTAATAAGTCTCTCTGTTACTAGTAACTATCTCTCAGTGGCTAGTAACTGTCTCTCAGTGACTAGTAATTCTCTCAGCAACTAGTAAGTATTTCTCAGTGACTAGTAACTATCTAGTGGAGTCCTGTAGCTCAATGGTTCGAGGACTCGTCTCGCAAGCGAGAGACCTGGGTTCAATTCCCAGCAGGGCAAAACCTTGGGCAAGTTTCCTTACTCCACATCCTTCGAGAAAAAAAAACAATAATAAATTGGTCACTTCAATCCACAACTATTTGTGGGACACTCCTTGCACAATTGGCTGCCACATTTCGCCCACAAAATATGCAGTCAATTCACTTTACAGTATATTCTGTGAAGCGCTTTGAGACGTCTCAAAGACGTGAAAAGTGTTGTATCAAATGCAAGGATTATATTATTAGTAACTATCTCTGTGACTAGTAACTCTCTCAGTGGCCAGTTAGCCATCTCCTAGTGACAAATAGCATCTGCCAGAGACCAGGCAGCAAGTAAACCAAACCAGAACCCAGCGATCAGCTCACACTGACTCACTGTCTGAGTCGATTTGAGAAGATAGCACACTGAAGTCCCTGAACCTGTTCTTCGGTATTAGGTAATCATTGTCTTTTCTGTACTTCTGCAGCGCTGATAATCACTGGACTCAAACATTAGAGTTAACAAGACTGCTTAAAAAAAAGTTAAAAATCCAATTAGGATAAAATACTGATTAGACGTCAATGAAAGCTGGCAAAGAACAAACTGGTGGAATATTTACTGGGAAACATTTATTGCATCTTGACCACATGCTAAGGCGCTATATCAAATGCAGGGATTATTATTATTATCATTATTAGTAGATTATTATACATGCGGCCCGGGTCTAGGTTCACTCTGGTGATAATAGAATTTGAGAGTGGTCAGACTTTACAGCACAGAAACAGCGCTTGTCAAAGTCACAAACGACATTCTCTCTATCTATGACCAGGGCTCCCTCTGCCTCCTCACCCGCCTGGATCTCTCTGCCGCATTCAACACAGTCGATCACGCCATCCTCCTCCACTGCCTCTCCTTCATCATCTAACTTAGTGGGACTGCACTCGCATTGTTCGAGTCCTACTTAACCAATCGCCTCCATTTCATCTCAGCAAATGATTTCTCCTCTCGCCTCCGCCCGGTCAACTGCGGGGTAGCCCAGTGACCTGCGGGGTAGCCCAGTGCTCCATCCTTGGCCTCTTCTTTTCCTTATCTATATACTCCCTCGGGGCGATGTCATCCACTGAGACAGAGTAAACTACATATATGTGGATGACACACAAATCTACTTTGCCTTCTCCAGCACCAACTCCAGGTCCACTGATGCTCCATAAGCTTGTCTGGCAGATGTCAGGGCCTGGATGAGTGCGAACTGCCTGCAGCTGAATATGGACAAGATGGAAGCCATACTCCTTGGCTCCCATCAACATCTTCACTCTTGCGGATCTGAACTCCTCAACCTCCCTGGGCTCTCCCTCAGATTCACTGAACCAGTGCACAAGCTAAGCATCCGGTTTGATCCCCAGCTGTTCTTCCTCCCCCACATCCGGTCCCTGATCAGGATCGCCTTCTTCCCCCTCCACCACATTGTCCACCTCCAACCATACCTTAGCCCAAATGCAGCCAACCCTCTCGTATGTGCATTTCTCACCTCCCTCTTGGATTATTCCAAAGCACTCCTCGCCGGTCTCCCCAGCTCCACCATTCACGGGATCCAGCTCATTCAGAACTCTACTGCCCGTATACTGACCCCAACCAAACTCCATACCCACATCTCACCGGTTCTGGCCCAGGCTCCACTAGTTCCCCATCACCTCAAGATCCTCACACCCGTGTTCAAATCCCTTCGCTCTCTGGCACCTGCCGACCTCTCCGACCTCCTCACTCCCCAATCCACCACCTGGTGCCTCCGCTCCACTGACACCGACCTCCTGCTCGTCCCTCGTACCCTTCGCCCCACCATCGGAGGTCGCGGTTTCAGCCATTACACCCCAACACTCTCCCTCAATCCCTCCACCTTTCCCCCTCTCTCCCCTTTCATGTCCTGCCTAAAAACTTTCCTCTTCACCCTTATGGGTGCTTACAGCCACCTCCCCCTCCCCCCGACTCCGTGTCAGGCACCACCACCGTTAAGCGCTCTGAGACACTGCCCTGCATGGAGGGCGTTATATAAGTGCAAGTTGTTGTTGTTTCATTAATTGTTGAGTTCGGTCTTAACTTTGCAGTTGTTTATCTGTTGAGTTTTCATGTCCAGGAAATCTAGACCCACGATTAACCACGATGTGAGACATCTGGAAGCCACTGGGAGGCTAGAGAATTGTGGAGTCCCATAGCGTATTAATTAGAGCACTCACCTCACAAGCGAGAGGACCCAGGTTCGTTTCCCGGATGAGGCGAAACCTTAGGTTTCTTTATTCCATCCACCTCTGTTTACCAAGTAGTAAGTGGGAACCTGGTTGTTAGTTGGCAGGTCGTTTCCGTGGGTAATAATCCCTTCCAAACAATTGGTCAACTCAATCGACGATTGTTTGTGGGACACTGCTGTGCGCAATTGACTGCGGTGTTTTGTCCACAAAATACACAGTCAATCCACTTTACAGTATGTTCTGTGAAGTACTTTGAGACATCCCAATGATGTGATAAGGCGCAACATCAAATGCAAGGATTGTTATTAAAAATGCATTTTTACTTGCTAATCCATCAAATACCCTCTTCAAGTTAGTTGCAAACATCCGAATAAGGACTCGAACCACATCAAGGCGGAGCTTCATCTTCTTTTCTGAGAAGTAAGAACTGAGTCAGCGGAAAACAAAACTGTTTCAACTTCCTGAGATGACATCAGCTGATTCAAAACATTACACTGGTAGGAAAACGAAAGTTATCTGCTCTGTAAGGCCCTCAATGAAAGCAAACACGCTCATCAACTGTCTGCCACACAAACCAGCCTCTGCACACCCTTCACCTCAGGCTCAACTGGCTTCTCTGCTCCCAACAGATCAGTTCTACTCACAGTCATCACAAAATATACAGTCAATTCACTTTAAAGTATATTCTGTGAAGCGCTTGGAGACTTCTCGAAGACGTGATAAGGTGTTATATCAAATGAAAGGATTATTATTATCCTAAGAACTGTAGAAAACTGGCTTCTGAGAATTCCAAATATATATATATATATATCAACCTCATTCCTCCTATTGGCACTTGGACAAAACTAAACCAACCTGTGTTGCAATCCATTGCGTTGTACGACTTGCATGTTTTCTGATGTTCTCAACATGATGACTACCTGTTTATGCCTGAACAATTAGTAACAATTTATTTACCATCTTTTTTCTCCCCCTGGTATAAAACAACGTGTTCCAAGAAAACAGTGGGTTCATGCACATTTTATTGAATAGTAAAAAAAAAGTTGTTTTTTTTGTTGTGTTTTTTTTGTCCCGAGTTTCCGAGAGAGAAAGAGAGCGAGAGGGAGAGAGAGAGAGAGAGAGAGAGAGAGAGCATGCTTTTTAAATAACGTCAGTGTTTGAAAATGACCAGAGGAAAATGACGAGAATTACAAGACTAAATGCCATGAACTCTTTTAAAAAGTTTTCACTTTTTTTCTTTTGACAAAGCAAGAGAGTGGATAGAAACAAACAATTATGTTGAAACTTTTAGTGAAGCACTGCGCAGCGCCTTAAGTTAATTTTAAAACAGTTAGTTTTTTTTTGATACCCATGCTATCATGCACCAGTTCCAAACATGTTGCTTTTGGATTGATCAACTCGGCACCCAAAGTGTTCATTCATTCACACCCACATCCACTCCTGTACATTACAGAGAGAAGTCAAAAAAGTTCCCCCTTCCCCAAAAGTAACTTTCAGTGTTTTGCACACCAATAGCGGATAACTCAAAAGCTTCACCGATATTTGCAGGGAGAAAGCAAGTATACAACACAGCCAGATTATTTTTTAAAAAACACAGTACAAATATAGCTCCACTTAGTGTTGAGAAACTTAACCAACATGCATAGATGCATCCTATAATTTTTGCTGTACAGAATCCTAATGCTGGCACTAATTGTGATTGCAACGTTAATTTACTTTACAAAAGAAAAAAAATGATAGTGCCGTTTGTAAATCTCTGGATTGCAGGCATGTGACAAGCAAAAACGGAATTGGTTTGTGAGAACTTTGCAACAGAAAGAATAACTAATCATCGAGATTCCAGTTAGAAGCAACATGGTCGGATAGTAGGTTACTGTAAAAACCAGACTGGTAATATAGCATCCAAATACATTGAAGTTAAGTCGGGCAGCTGACTTTTTTTTGTACAAAACAGAAGTGATCTGGGATTTGGCATTTTTTTCTTCTCAAAACCTTGTTTTCCTAAGACTTAGAATGATTACAGAATTTTTAATACTAGTAGCAAAAACTTTTTAATTTTTTGAAGTTTTAAAATGACGTTAAATTAATTGTATAACTGGCTTTATGCATGAAACTTTTTTAATTCTCCTCCAGTATATATATATATATATATTANTTTTTTTAAACTTCTGACGCTGATTTGTTTAAATTTCACCACTGGATGTATCAATGTGAAACAATTTTACAAGAGACTTTTATTTTTGTAAATGACTGTAGCCTTGTTATTTTTCATTAGGGAAACAAATGGACAAGTCAATCTGATCAATTGCTTGTAATAAGCTTCACCTGTCTATAAGCACTGATCACAGGTGCTTCTAAACAAGATGAATATGTTTCCAGTTTTCTAAGAAAAATCTATTTTGTTTTCTGTCTATCTGGAAGTTTATGGGGTTTGTTTATGGGGTTGGGCTTTTCTTGTCGTTGTAAATTTATTGAAACTCTTGGCTTCGGACCGAGCGAGCGAGTGGTACACTGTCTTGGAATATCAGAGAGGCCTGGGACACCGAAACAGGCCATACAGAACTAACTGCAGAGTTGGCGAAGTTCCTTAGAAAACAAGCAAGTCGCTTAGACGTTCCGGTTGTCGTCAGTCCCATTGGATTCGGGCAGATGCATTTTCCCAGTGGAGTTAACACCGCCAGAGTTGGATACTGCTTCTCTCCGAGGAGGCATTCGTTCATTGATACGATCCAGACCTTTGGCTTCCTCAAAACTTGTGATCTTATGCTGAGGGGAAAACCCTCGGATGGCTGCAACGTGTGACGGCCCCACAATCGCCCGGTGGATTAAAGAGGTAGAGATATAGAGAGAGAAAGAGCAAAACAAGAGAGACAATATTGTTAAACCCTTCGCAATATTATCGTGAATCACACAAACTCAGATTGATGATAATTGGCAAAAGAACCAGAGGGGAGATGAGGAGAATTTGTTTTGCCCAGAGAGTTGTTACGATCTGGAATGGACTGCCTGAAAGGGCGGTGGAAGCAGATTTGATAGCTTTCAAGGGGAAATTGGACAGGTACTTATAAAGGAAAAATTTGTAGGGCTATGGGGAAAGAGCAGGGAGTGGGACTAGCTCTTTCAAAGAACCGGCACAGGTACGATGGGCCAAATGGCCTCCTTCTGTGCTGTAAGATTCTATGATTCTATGAAACACTTCACGGAATCAACCCCTAGTTTTGAACTCCACTGAGAAAAAAATATTTTAGGGCGACTTACCTTTGAATTTCTAGCATGTCCCTTAACTCTTTAAAATTATCTTAGATCATGCGGTTTATATTCAGTTTCAACCCTACAGATTACCGACTAACCGATATTTGGTACAATGCTCTCTGTCAATAATTTATTGATTCCCCTTTGGTGGTCCATCCTAATGATAACGATTCACAATGGAAACCTATTGTTCATCCCCAAATCACAGATATATCTAGTTTTTGGTTGTATTTTGGGACCAGCCGGGTGTCTGACACATGTGGAAACCCATCATTGTGCTTAAGAGTCTCCAAACCCAACTGAGAATTCCATGCATCTCACCTAAACAGGGAAATCCCAGAGATAGATTTTCGGAATGGAATGCGCACTCTTTCCTGGAGGAACGCATCCTGCTTACTTAATTCCAAAAAGTATGAGGCGCGGATTGCCAATAGCCAAGGCTTGGGGACCCCAGAGTGTGGTTTGGGTTAACTGCTGGAGTCTAACCAGCTAAAACTGCATAGAAAGAATTGAGTGCAGTGTGTGGCAAGCTTTCTGGCTGGTTTTCCAGCGAGGAGCACCCTACCTGTTAGGGCTTTGGCTTGAAGGATTAATAGAAGGTTTTGGAACAATGCATGCAAAATCCAAACAGCATTACTCGAGCCAACACCACCAACAAAGACAGATAGGCAAATGCCTCAAAATTACCTTCGTGGGTTTCAACAGCCTCAATGGCCTCTATAGCCTCGACAGTAGCTGAAGGGAAGACAAAGGTTTACATTAATAATAATAATAATCCTAAAATAATAGCTACATTTTTTAATTTTTTTTAATAAATAATAAAATTCAGTGTGTTTTCTTAATTCAATGCATTAAACAGTATTCTAGAAACAGGGCATCGCAACTTGGGTTTGGTAAGGGAGGTGTTTGTGTGGAAATGTTTATTCAAGAGGAGAAAACACATCAATACAACAACTTGCATCTATATAGTCATTCACGCGGGGCAGCATCTTGGAGCACTTAAATACAACTTTTTTTTACAGAAAAACAAAACACGAGGGCAAGGAGCGGGGGAGGGGCTGCGGGGCGAGGGGACGTGTGTCAGAGAGCAAAGTCAAAGAGGGAGCTGGTTTGCTGAGACGCAGAGGATGGAGTGACGGTTTCTCGACTCACTGCTAACACAGCAGGAGCAGTCAGGGCAGTGATGAGCGAAGAGCACTTACCGCTTTCTAAAGTCTGTTTGCCTCCAGACAGCACTCCGCTAGGCAGCATCCCCGTTGGTGTCAAACCTTTCAAGGTCAACACGCTCTCACTCTCCTCCCTGAAACAGAGATCAAACGATTCCCATTCTGGAACAGGCCTTCACAAGTCCCAGTTTCTCGTTGTATTTTTTAAAAAAATACTCTCTTGTGTTTTTTACCCACACACACCCCCAGAGAGCCTTTCTGTGTGTGAGTGTGTGTGTGAGTGTGTGTGTGGTGGGTGAGTGTTTGGTGTGTGTGAGTGTGTGAGTGTGTGTGTGTGTGGGGTGTGTGTGTGTGTAGGGTGTGTGGGGTGTGTGTGTGTGTAGGGTGTGTGTGGTGTGCGAGTGTGTGTGGTGTGTGATGTGTGAGTGTGTGTGGTGTGTGTGGTGTGTATGAGTGTGCGTGTGAGTATGTGTGTGTGTGGTGTGTGAGTATGTGTGTGTGTGGTGTGTGGAGTGTGTGCGTTGTGGAGTGTGTGTGGTGTGTGGAGTGTGTGTGGTGTGTGGTGTGTGGAGTGTGTGTGGTGTGTGTGGAGTGTGTGTGGTGTGTGGAGTGTGTGGAGTGTGTGGAGTGTGTGTGGTGTGTGTATAAAAACATTTGAAATCTAAAGAAAGTCAATTTTTTTTGGTGCGTGTGGTTCAACACAAAGATACCAGGTTGAAAGGATTGGTCTTTAAAATAACCGACATAGACCCGATGGGCTGGATGGCCTTCTTCTGTCCTGTAAAACGCCTTGGGATGGGGTGGGGGGGAATATCAGAATATCAAACCCGATGTGAAAGGCGCTATATAAATGTAAATTTGAATTATTAATAATAATGCATGCATTTGATATAGCGCTTCACAGAACATGCTTTTAAAGTGAATGACTATATATTTTTGGGCGAAACGCAGCAGCCAATTGCGCACATCAGTGTCCCACAAACAGTCATGGATTGAGTGACCCAATTTTTTTTAAGGGATCATTACGCCCGGAAAGTGATCCGCCAATCAACTAACAACTAGGTTCCTACTTACTGCTAGGTAAACAGAGGAGTGTGGAGTAAGGAAACTTGCCTGAGTTTTCTCCGCGCCCGGGAATTGAATCTGGGCCCTCTCCCTTGCGAGGCGAGCTCGCTAACCACTACGCTACAGACTCCACATTGTGTATTGTAAGTTTCCATGGTCTGTAGGTCTGAAATGTCTACAACAGCTTGTATTTTTGTAGCGCTTTTCACTCAAGGTAGCAGAATTCACGGTTGAAATTTCTGAGACTCTGGCGAGGGATAGGAATGGAACGGAGAGACATGGATAACATCTCGTACCTGAGCACGGAAAACACTCGTGCCATCTTGCCGATAGCTCTGATTTTGTTTCTGATGACTTCTTTACGAGCTGCTGCGGCGTTCGCTAAAGGGAAAACAAGCGGTCAATGACGCGAGGAACAGAATGAAGAAATGACTAAGAGTTTGACGAAATACACCCAATCGATAAACAAAAAAATGTTCCAGCGATTTCCAAATAGGATCCCCGCAAGTCAATGACTAATCCCGAAATTTCACCCCGTCTCAGCCTTTTCAGACCGTTTGGACTTAAAACGTACGGCATCTCAATGAAACGTTTAATTATAACGTGTGCAGGTAGCAAAACAAACATGAAAAGGAGAATAAAAGCTTTGAGGAATCGCAGTGCTGTACAAATTTGCAGCATAGAAGGCTGCCATTTGGCCCATTGAGTCTACACCATCTTACATAGCGAGCTGTCCGTTCAATCACTGCCCTGCCCTATCCCCATATTCCCATGGGATAGCAGATTGATAAGGATAGACATTACCTCTTAAGTTAAGTACCCACCAGTCATATAAGCTGTACCCTCTCGCTCCACACACACACACACACACGTCACACACGCACATCACACGCATCACACACCCATGCACATCACTCACACACAAGCACATCACATACGCACAAGCACAACACACACATCACATATGTACACACAAACACACACACAAACGCACACACCCGCACATCACATATATATGCACATCACTCCCACGCACATGACACACATACACCAACATCAATCACACACACGAAAATCATACACACACACACACGCACACATATCACACACACACACACACGCATCATAAACACACACACACATCTCACACACGCACACATCACACACACAAGCACGTACACATACACAGGAGTTATTCCGTACTCTGTAATTTAATTCTTACCGTCAAATATCTCATCTCCATCCGTCATGAGCTCGTCGTCAGAGCAGATGTTCAGAACATTCACCAGCATCTCTGTCACTGAAACGAGAGGGGGGAAGCATTACAAGCAATAAGCAGCGCAAACTGGAGAACATTGGTTTGTACTGATGCCAAGGCGAGATACAAAAAAAAAATCCTTGCATTTGATGTAAGCGCCTTATATCGTTGAGACGTCTCAAAGCGCTTCACCGAATAATATTGTAAAAGTGTAGTAACTGTGTATTTTGTAGGCGAAACAAAATCAGAACAAAGGACCCTGAATGAAGACAGCCAGGCTTCACTGTACAACTGTTAGTCACAGCACTGCTCACGTACCTTTCTCACCAACAAAAGGCAATGACCAAGTGAAGACGTCCATAAAGTTGGGTAGCCAGTAAGGGTGAGGAGAGCAGTTGAACTGTCGAATGTTCATAACGTTGTTTTCGTATTTCAATACTGCAGCTGGGGTGAAGGAGAGGGGAAGAGTTTGTGAGCGCACGGCCAGACCAGCCCACACAGCAGAGTGTGGGGCAACAGGAAAATTGTCCTCAAGCTAGCAAGCTCATCCTGCCCGAAACTCTGGAATGTTCTCCCTCCATCCCTCCACCTTGCCCCTCTCTCTTCCTTTTCGACCGTGCTTATCTCCCAGACCCCTCCCCCACCCCCCCCTCACCGGCTCGGAGTCAACACAGCATAGACCCCATTATAACACATAGTTAATAATAATAATCCTTGCATTTGATCACATCTTCGAGAAGTCTCAAAACACTTCATAGAATATACTGTAAAGTGAATTGACTGTATATTTTGTGGCCAAAACATGGCAGACAATTGGGCACAGCAGCGTCCCACAAACAGCCATGGATTGAGTGCTCTAACTACTAAACTGCAGGATTCCACGATGACACTCTTCATTCATAGCCCGAGTTCTGTTATAAGGCATTATTGTGCTAAAATGGCTGACTTCCTGGTCAGTCGGTTGCTGCCGATGTCATACCCTGCTTTGGGTGCGTGGAAGAAACAGGAACAAGTGACGTACCCAGAAGTCAGCCATATTTTTTTATTTCACCACAGGAACTGGCCAGCTGTGTGCATACATGGTGAAACAGGTGACGACGGTTTGAGATTTTCCGGATCAAAAAAAATCAGGTTATAATGAAGTTCCACCATCACCGTAACAATAGACTGCGAAGAGCAAAGAAACATGGCGTCGCTGAAAGGTCAAGGGTCGGCGTTTCTCCCGACGTGAAAGGCGCTCTACAAATGTAATCTTGTTGTTGTTGTTTCAACCGTTTAACTTTTCGGTTAACCTTGAATTATCCAGAATTCAGTCCAACCTAAACATTGGTCATTTTGTTTGAAACCTCAATCACCTCAAACAAGAGCAAAGATGGATGGACATTAACGTTCCTGATATTAAATCCACTGGCTTTCCCTCACTAGGTGGAGCCATGGTTCCATTGAAAATCTGGGATCTCCATTCCAGCAACCTGCTCTGTTTGGCTCTCATTGAAAAAAAACCACAGTTGTCAGCCCGAATGGATGTCTCTCGAAGGCTATGCGGGTCTAGGAATGAAAAGAAGCTATTTGGGAATTATGTGGGTGTTTTTCCACTAAAGGGAAATGTGAATTTGTTAAGCGCAGAGAAATGTGGATTTGTTAAGCAGATGCTATGTTTACCCAGTGATGGTTAACATTCAGCGCTAGGAACTCTTTGCTCCTCAATTGCCCGGGAAATAGTCCCAAAACCCAGAGAGACAAAGAGAGAGAGAGAGAGAGGATGGAGATAGAGAGATTGAGAGAGAGAGAGAGAGAGAGCGCGCAAGTTGGAGCCAGAAAAAGCGAGAGATAGAAACATAGTAAGAACACGATTGAAAGAGAGAGAGAGCGAGAACAAGGAAGGGAACAACACAACAAAGGCAAAGATTTCACAAGAGCGTGGCAGATAGTGTAATGCAAATTGCACATGGATTACAGCTCTGAATTTTACTCAGTTGAGGGAATATGCTGTTAAATAAAATCACTCTCAAGTATCGGACCGCCTCACACTATCCATGCCTTCATGTTTCCATCCTTTGATAAAAGTTTTTCTACAGACCAATGTCTTTTTTTCCGCTCCAAGATAGAGCCAGCTTTTTTAATGCATTCCATATCTGAAAAATTACAACCCAGCTTCCTACAGGCGTCTCATCAAAGACGCATTAAACATGCCTCTGACTGAGACCTGAATGCATTACCACCAGTGGTTAAGCAAAACCTATCAAAACCATATATAAAAGGGGGTTTCCAATGAACACATTATTTCAGTAATTCAATCTGACTCTGTCAAGCTTCATTAAACAGCGACTTGTGTTTCACAATGTACATAGGGGTTGCCATCAAAGGAAACCAACAGAGCTGTGGTCAGGCCGCACCTGCTGTGTTATGTACAGTTCTGGTGGGCACAACATCAGGGGGAGTTGCACAGGCACTAGAGCCAGTGCAAAGGAGAACAACGACAATGACAATTTGCATTTGTATAGCGCCCCTCACGCATGGTAGGGTCCCAGTGCGCTTGAGAGCAATGCGAACGTTCCCAGGGTTGGGGGAAACTAGCTATGAGCAACAATAAGAAAAGCTGGGGGGCTAATCAGTCTTGAGAAGAAATGTCTCAGAGGGGAACCTTAGAGATTTTAACAGGCATGGAGAAAGTAAACCAAAACAATACTTTAGGACGGACTGAGACAGCAGAAAAAGAGGCCACAGGTTCAAGTATTGCAGAGGGCAAATTCAGGACAGCCACCAGGAAGTATTTCTTTACACAAAGGGTTTTTAACGACTGGGCACTGTAATCTAATAATAATAATAATCCTTGCATTTGATCTCAAAGCTCTGCACAGAATATACTGTAAAGTGTATTGACTGTGTATTTTCGGTGAGAAACGCGGCAGCCAATTGCGCACAGCAGTGTCCTACGCACAGTCATGGATTGAGTGACCACATTTTTTTTGAGGGATTATTAGTCTTGGAAAGCGATCTGCCAATCGACTAACAACTGGGTTCCTATTTTTACTGCTAAGTAAACAGAGGCATGTGGAGTAAGGAAACTTGCCTTGGAGTCCTGTGGCTCAGTGGTTAGAGCACTCGCTTTGCAAGTGAGAGACCTGAGTTCAATTCCAGGCAGAGGGCGAAACCTTGGGCAAGTTTCCTTACTCCACACAGAGCCTAATAATAATCCCTCCAAAACCCAAAACAATAATAAATTGGTCATTTTCAATCTATGACTGTTTGTGGGACATTGCTGTGCGCAATTGGCTGCCGCGTTTGCCCACAAATATACAGTCAATTCACTTTACAGTGTACTCTGTGAAGCGCTTTGGGACGTCTTCCCGACGTGAAAAGCGCTATATCAAATGCAAGGATTATTATTATTATATTATTATTATTGCCTGGGAATCGAACCCTGGCCCTCTCACTCGTGAGGTGAGCGTGCTAACCATTAAGCTACGGGACTCCACGTGTCCTGGAAGGATGAGATGGAATATGCCATGCTGTCTAGCCAGTGGCTACACATTGCTACCTTAAAGTTCTTGCAGTAAATTTAGCATAGAAACTATTTTGCCTTATAGAAAAACCTAATAAATCAAAAGGTTCCAGATACGAGCAGCCTCACATTTAATCTTCCCTCAGACACCAACCAGGGCTGTTAATGGCTCATCAACTCGAGGCCACGAGGCAGAGATACAATCAATCCCCAACTAGATTTTTTTTAAAGATGCGGAGGATGCTCATATCTGGAACGTTCTGACTGTCACTTCTGGGCCAGGCAAAGCTGCATCAAAGTGGGTTTAGGAATAATGAGAAGCCACCCACACAATCCACGGGCTCCTCTCTCGGTGAACAAGCAGCAGGGGCTCTGCTAATGACAAGATTCCCAGCGTAAAGAAGGACGACTGAACATCCGGGTATCAGTGGGCTTTGCAGGCGTTTCTGTTTGCTAATCTTATCGCAAGTGTGGACATCACCTGGGATTTAAAGATACAAAGCCTTGGCACCTTTAACAGTGGAGGTTCAGCATTGTGGTTAGTGCGCTCGCCTCGCAAGCGAGAGGACCCGAATTCGATTCCCAGTCTGGGAGAAAGTTTCCCTACTCCACACCCACGCCTCTGTTTACCCTGCAGTAAGTAAGAACCCGGTTGCTAGTTGATTGGCAGATCATTTTCTGGGGGAAATAATCCCTTCAAAAATAATAATAATTTGGACACTCAATCAACGACTGTTTGAGGGCCACTGCTGCACAGTGGATGTAATGTCAGAAGTAACGCAAGGCAATGTGGAGTGTGCTGTGCTCACGGTCTCGCCCTCTTTCTCTCCCTTCCCCGCGCCCCATTCCGACACTTTAGTTACGTCAGAAAGAAATAGAGAAATAGTCATATTAACAAAAAAAATTGCTGCCAGCGTCAGCTTAATTTACAGTCACGATCCATACCTTTGTTATTGTAAACGTCAAGGTAGTTTGGTGCTGAGAAGATTGTGATGAGGGAAGGAAAGCCTGTAGTCTGACTTTTCCTGTACATCCGATAACTAAGGAGAAAGAGCTTACAATTAATGCAACAGTAACAACAAATTACATTTGTACAGGCGCCTTTCACGTCGGGAGGACGTCTCAAGGCGCTGGACAGTCACAATACACAATTACTTGCTGTTTTGAAGCTCTCATCTTATTGTATGGGGTTTTTTTCAAGCACTTTTACCATAGTAAAATTTAAAAACAAATGACACGGCACAGACAAACAACAACAACAACAAGATTACATTTGTATAGTGCCTTTCACATCAGGAGGATGTCCCAAGGCGCTGGACAGTGACAGCATTTCAGACACGAGCTGGGGTCAGGGGGGAGAAGGGAGGGGAGGGGAAGGGGGGTGACCAATGGCATGGTCGAAGAGGAGGGTCTTGAGGTGGGACTCGAAGGAGGCTAAGGAGGGGGCAAGGCGGAGTGATTGGGGGATGGAGTTCCAGAGGTTGGGGGTGGAGTGGCTGAAGGCTCTCCCACCAATGGTGGGGCGGGTGGGTCGGGGAATGTGGAATAGGCCGGAGCCAGCTAAGCGGAGGGAGTGGGCGGGTTGGTAGAGGCTTAGGATGTCACAGAGATAGGGTGGAGAGAGACCATTGAGGGCTTTGTAGGTGAGGACCAGAATCTTGAACTGGATCCCCTGAAGGATAGGGAGTCAATGGAGTCGGGCGAGAATGGGGGAGATGGGGTCACGAAGTTTGGTGCGGGAGAGGACACGGGCTGCAGAGTTCTGGATTATCTGCAGCCTGTGGAGGGAGGAGTTGGGAAGGCCGACAAGCAGAGCATTTGCAGTCGAGCCTGGAGGTGATGAAGGCATGAACAAGAGTTTCAGCGGCCTGAGGGGTGAGGTAGTGCAGGAGTCGGGCGATGTTACAGAGGTGAGGGAAGGCAGAACGGGTCATGGCTTGGATGTGGGGAAGAAAAGACAGTTGAGGGTCGAACAAGACACCCAGGTTCCTGACTGGCTGGTGAGTTGAAGTGTGCAACCATGGAGGTTGATGCTGCCAGAGCCTGAGGTGCTGAGGCGCGGGCGTGTGCCAATCAGGAGGGCCTCAGTCTTGTTCACATTCAACTGTAGGAAGTTTGCCCTCAACACAGAAAAATATGGCAATCAATCTACATACACAATACTATGCGGGCAAAATTTGCGGTATTCCTTAAAGTGTTCCTTCAATAAGTTTAGTATTCCTTGAATATTCAAGGAACACTTTAAGGAACAGCAGAGGTGGTGATGATCTCCAGGTATATCTCTTGTTCCTCTCAGGTTCCAGGTACTACTATTTAGTTAGTTGACTTAATATAAAAGTGTTCATTAAGACAACGTTTATGCTCCAAGTTTGTAATAAATATAAGAAGCGCTTTACGAATGCAAGTCAATCTTTTGCTCAATGTGGGAATAACGAGCAGAGAGCACGCCACTTACCCTGCGTCTTGTGCTTCGTGGGCTCGAATGACCGACAATAAATTATTGTTCTGTAGGAACTCGCAAACAGCGGGATAACTGAAAAGGAAGAGCACAGGGTGGGGAAGGAGCATCAACAAGTCTTCTCAGCGAGAGGTGTTCTACAGTCTCCGACACGGAACCTGCTACAATTTCACCAGGACAGCTTCACAATGAACCACAATGTGCCCAGTCCATCAGAAGCCAATTCCTCGCTGCCAGACAGCGCATATTACAACAACAACAAATTACATTTGTATAGCATCATTCACAGCTTTTTGAAACCCATCACCGTGCTCAAGAGTCTCCAAACCAAGCTGAGAATTTCATGCATCCCACCTACACGTGGAAATCCCAGAGATAAATTGTTGGAATGGAATGCGCTCTCTCTCCCTGGAGGGACACATCCTGCTTACCTAATTCAGGAAAGTATTAGGCACAGGTTGGCAGGTGCCAAGGCTTGGGGGTCCCCAGAGTGTGCATCGGGGTAACTGCTGGAGTCTAAACAGCTAAAACCACATACCTTGCCATTGATATCGCTGTCTGGCAAGCTACACAAAGCCTGACAACACCTCTGACAAATCAACACCATTTCGTTTCTACCAGGATTGGAAGTTGGACTCGTAAAAATAACTTCCTTGTTGTGCTGTGGTTCCTTGTAATCATAATCATCAGCAGCAGAATAATAATAATTCTTGCATGGTTTCCTCTGGCATTTGTAACATTTCACCATCAGTCACCCTGCTGAGGCAGTCAACACTTGGGACAACTTTTGTCCCCAGTTGGTGATAAGCCGGCTCGGACTGCTGCACGTCCCCAAGACCTCTCCACTCCACCATCGGCGACCGTGCTTTCAGACACCTTCTGGAACTCCCTGCCTCAATCCCTGAAGACACGTCTTTCCTCTTCACTTCAACCGGGCCTGAGGTCACCTCCCACTTTCTCCCCAGCTCGGCATCAAACTACGCCATTGTTAAGCACTCCGAGCCACTATTTGAGTGAAGAACGCGATATAAATGCAAGTTGCTGTTGCGAGCCTCAGCCACCCCTCAACCTCTCAACCTGGGTAGTGAACATAGGTGTAGGCCATTCAGCCCCTCGAGCCTGTTCTGACATTTTATTAGATCCTATCCACCTGTCCTTTGGAGGAAAGAGTTCCAGATTTCCACTACCTCTTGTGTGCAAAAGGTTTCCTGACTTCACTCTTAAATGGACTATCTCTAATTTTAAGATGATACCTATGGGTTGTAAGTAAGGTGCTGCCTCTTTTCCTGCCAATATTTTTTTTTAAATTCACAAAAACCCAATCTTACACAGAGAAAGAGAACAAAACAACCCAAAACTCTTTGCCATGGGGAATTGTTTTGTCCTCTTATCTTTTTCCCCCACTCCCCCCCCCCCCCCCCCCCCACCGGACATCAGGGAAAGTAGGTTATAGCAGCAAAATTATACCCAATTAAAACTGACAACCTCAGCTAGCATGAAATAGAGCAAGACAAATGAGTTTATAAAAGCTCAGGGGAGTTGGTGTAAAATTCCACAGGAGCCAGGATGGATCGTTGTGGTGAGACCAGCATTTATCATCCTAGTTTAGCTGCATTTGGTTGGATATTAATGGAGCAATGAGGTCACATAGCAGGGTTCACTTTGTTTCAATAAAACTGGAATCTTTCTGCTCTCATTTGGTGCCCCATTACGCTGTTAAGCTACACATTTGCTCGTAAGATCCATTCGTGATGAACAAGGCCCTTTTAGCCCATCTGATCTCACCCCTTCCAGAACTACCATCTTCCCATCACAACATCAAGCCGTCTTGCCCTAACCACCCTTCCTGGTAACCTTATTCCATCCGTTAATTACCCTTTGAATATAAGAAAATACATAATAATAATATTATTATTGGATTATTATTCCATTAAAAAAAACTTCCTGTCCTGAAATTGCCCCCTTTGCAATTCCTGAACCTGTACTCTCTCGTACAGTTAAAAGTACGGTTCTGGATTTACTTTCTGATTCCTATTAAAAATCATGTACTGCACACCCAAACACACACCGCTAATTAATCTGACACCTTTGACAGCAGCAACCAGCACTAAGCTGTTGCTGAAGGAACACCTTCGTGTTTGGTTCACTTGAGGGATTAGTGCAGGGGGCGGAATGCATGAAGCGTAATTATAATAAACCTTTCATTTGATATAGAGCCTTATCACATCTTCAAGACGTCTCAAAGCGCTTCACAAAACATACTGTAAACAAAAACAACAAATTAGATTTGTACAGGGCCTTTCATGTCGGGAGGATGTCCCAAAGCGCTAATGAATAGACTATTTTGTGTATATTTTGTGGGTGAAACGTAGCAGCCAATTACGTACAACAGAGTCCTACAAAACAGTCCTGGATTGAGTAACCAAATTATTATTATTATTATTATTTTTAACCATGGAAAAGCGATCTGCCAAGCGACTAACAACCAGGTTCCTACTTGTTGAACATTTTGCCCTGCCGGGAATCAACCTGGGTCCTCTCGCTTGCAAGGCGAGTGCTCTAACCACTGAGCTACAGGACTTCACGTAGCATAGAAATTTATAGCACGCAGAAAGTCATTCACCTCATCGTGTCTGTGCCAGATAATGGTTCTCCCTTGCTCTGAATTCTCACTCTTATTTCTCAACTAGTTTCGCTCCTGCATGAGGAAGTCTTGTGGACTCGCAGATACACTTCCTGCGCAAATTGGCGTGACTTCCTGCCCATGACACGATGACCCTGAAGTGGTACCAGCAGCCATTTTTATTTTGGGGGTGGGGGGCCTATTACGGCCTATATTCTGAGGGGGGAATCGGGCTATAACGTAGGTGGGGGTCTAGTTCTTTGGACCCAAAACACAATAGACCAGGGGTTGCCCTGAAAAGGACCTCTTTTGTTCAAAACTGATTCTCACGTGGCAACGACGCTAAGGTATTCTAATTAATAGAACGCAGAATCTGTGCCTGACTCTGTTTTTTTTCCCCCCATTAATAAAAAAGCTGTTGATATATTCAAAGCCAAATATATTCCACGCTTCTATTTTGGGCAAAAGGCACTATTTATGGCCCTGTTTGTAGTTCCGATGTATTTTTAATGCTTGGATTTATGACAGTACCTGAACCCTCGTAATAAATAACTTGCTCTGATCCATCCGCCATTTCTCATTTCCAACAAACCTGCCCGTCTGGTTCTCCCCTGGGTGCTGTCTATTCTCAGGCTAACGACAGAATAGCTTTAAGACTTGCCCTCGACTGGTTGTGAAACAGTCGCAGAGGAATAAATAGGAATGCCAATGAACCCAGCTTGTTTTGGCATCAATCCAGTGCAGAGAAACTGGGACTGAATGACATGGAAGGTGGAGTCTAAATCTGGCTCACAGAAACCCAGGCGGCATGCCAGGTCAGTAGGCTAACCTGCCTCAGTCGGCGGCTTTGAAGGTGATTTATTAGCGGTGGTGCGGTATGCGATGTACAGAGAAGGTCCAGGGCTTCTCTCCCCCAGGTTGGGTTGTCAAGTCTCTCACTCGTGGCCAGAAATACGAAATAGAGAACAATACAGTCTCCTCTCTGTCGTACACGCTCTCAAAGTCTCTCTTCAAACCACTGTCTCTGAGTCTGCACTACAACCACAAACCCGACCCACCACACGTCTCGCACCTCGCCAATCGCATACCCCCATCTGTGTCCACCAAAATTATCTTGCTCAGCGCGGTGTTTGGCGAGAGCGTAGGAAAACTAGGGACAGGAGGAGTCCGTTCAAGCCTGTACCACCGGTCAATAATAATCCCTATATTTGATACAGTGCCGTTCGCAGGCAGGAGGACATCGCAAAGCATTTCACAGGATTTTACTACACAGTGTGGTGACTGTGTACTTGTAGGCAAACTCGGCAGACTATTAGCACACAGCAATGACCCACAAACAGCCATGAAGTGAAAGATGAGGTTTGTCTGAGGGATTGTTGGCCAAGAGAGGAGGACACCAAGAGAGGAGGAACTTCCTTCTATTTCCAAATCCCGGGATCTTTAACGTCCATCTGAATAGACAGACGGGACCTGGGTTTAATGTCTCATCCAAAGGACGGCACCTCCGAAAATGCAACCGATCCCCAGCACTGGAGCGTAGGTTAAACCATGTGATTCCAAGTCCCAACGTGGGGAGCATGAACTCACAACCTTCTGACTCAGAGGCGAGAGCATTGGTAGGTTAACATAGGATGAATGTTCTTTGCAGCTCACCCCCGAGTATGTAATGACTGTCCTTCAAACGGTCCTTGAAAAATATTGCATTGGTGCAGTAAAGGCTGTGAAGATAAAATGGCCTCTGGTGCACTTACCTATAGAAATAGGAGCAGCCTCTCACTGTGTTGTGACTGAAATATTCCTGTGACTTTTCGTTCCCAAAGTCTTCCAAGGGATCTGACCACAGCAAGTCACACATCGGCCCAAACGCTGGTGGCTCTTTAAATCTGTCTAACTGTGAAAAGAAGCACAAAGCCTTATCCCACTGGTGGCTTTATAATCTAATAATAATCCTTGCATCTGATATAATGGCTTATCATGTCCTCAGGACGTCTCAAAGAGTTTCACGGGATGTACTGTGAAGTGCAGTGACTGTGTACATGATGTGGCCCATCATGGCAGCCAACTTGCACACAGCAGTGTCCCACAAACAGCCATGGAGTGTGTGACCAAATTTCTACCCTGAGAGGCGTCGGGGCCTCGGTTTAACGTCTCCTCCAAATTCAACAATTCTGGACGCTGTGAGATCTGCATCGAGAGTGTGTCCAACACTGAATTTCCACCCCATCACGTCATGACCACGAACGTACTGTATCACTTCAGCTTCACCACTTCCGAGGCTGCTCCAAGCCGGGGAACATCTGAGAAAGCTGAGTTGCTGGGACTACTCGGAGCGGTTGCTTTAAGCTTTAAGTCCTACCAACTCTAACGCTAACTCAACAGGTGGGAATTTTGGGAGCTGTGCTATGTCATGAGGATGGAATGCTCTTTCCTGACTCCCCCCATCAACGGAATTTCAGCACAATATATTTTGCTTCCAATGTAGCTATAATACGATAACGTTATATCGTGATGTTATTGATTAATTACCCCACCCACCTCTTCCCTTTTATTAAAACTTTGAATCTGACGGGAAGGGCCACAGTAAGGAAATGGGTTGCAAATATTGTATTTTATATGATGAGCCAATTGTCTCCAATGCCTTTGCACAAGACTTGGTCTCTATGTAAATGGTATTTAAAGGCAGAACATGGGTCCATCGCATAGGTTTAAAATCTATGTTAATGGATGGAGCTGTGCTGTGTTAATGCATAAGGCTATGATGGTTTAAGATCTATACATTAATTTTCCTGACAATGTGTTATTACTGTAATAATCCCTTGCTTTTAATACAGCACCTGTACTAACTCGCCAAAGATCTCACAGCTCATTGTGGATAATTGCTGCTGAGTGTAGTGACTGTGTATTTGTAGGCAGGTACAATGTGTCAATTGTGATCAACAGCTACCTGGACGTGCGATGCATTATGCTGGCGTTTTATTGGAAAAAAAAATCTTAAATAGATAAACTTCAATCAAAAATACTTCAAAAGAAGTCAAATACCCCACAAGCGGAGTCTCTTTGTGAATTATTAATAACGATTCCACATACTTTCCAATTATTCAGACACATGTTTGACTAATTTACACACTTCCAGAAAAAAACGGTAAAATATTCATGTGGATTTAAAGGGGACAAACTCGTATTTTGTGACATAAACCAGTGCTCTAGCATCGCACGTTCCGTCTTATTCCATTTGGAAATCATCACCAAGTTAACCCACATTGCCAGACTTTCATGGCAACTCTTGTTTAGTTAATCAGTTTCAGAGATATCAGATCAAACATGATGTCCCAATTAAAGCACTTCTAATTACAAGTTTTACCCACAAAATATGAAGTCAATTCACTTCATAGTATATTCTGTGAAGTGCTCTGAGACGTCTCGAAGTCGTGATAAGGCACTATATCAAATGCAAGGATTATTATTATTAAGCAAAAGCATTACATGTATGAAATAACACTCATTGCTTCAAAAAAAAGTAAGTTATCTCCTATGATCGGGTTTATAAACACACAAACTAAGTGTTGAAGTCATAAACTGTTCAGCGATTAAACAGTATTGACCAAACATTCATTGTCTTATCGCATTAATGAAAGGCCCAATGACTGAAGAAGAAAAGTATTTTGCCAACAGCGCTGTCAGTAATGGGCTCCATGTGATGCCGATAAAACACGGGTTAAAGTTTGCAGGAAGCAAAGAGCTAACTAATAATAATAATCCTTGCATTTGATATAGTTCCTTGTCACATCATTGAGACATCTCAAAGCGCTTCAAAGAATATACTGCAAAGTGAATTGACTGTATTTTGAGGGCCAATCATTGCACACCACAGTGTCCCACAAACAGTAGTAGATTGAATGACCAATTTATTATTTTTTTTAAGGAATTATTACCCCCGAAAAAGTTATCCACCAATCGATTAACAATCAGATTCCTACTTATTGCTAGGTAAACAGAAGCGTGTGGAGAAAGGAAACTTGCCCAGTGTTTCGCCCCGCCAGGGATTCAAACCCAGGTCTCTCGCTTGCAGAGCAAGTGCTCCAACCACTGAGCTACAGGAGTTTCGGAGTCAGCTCCAAGGTGTAATACAGCAAAAGCACTCGCCTTTTTTATGTCGTCCAGCGAGTGTATTTCGGGTGAGAGCCCACCGTGTACACACAGGAACTGTTGGTTCATTAACGCAGCAAGCGGAAGGCAATCAAACGCTTCCATACATGAATCGTAAATTTGTTCAGAATACTTGATTTTACCTGCGGGGAGGGGGATGGGGTGGGGGGGAAAAGAAGTTCATTGTGAAATATCTATTATTACTATTACTGTATTATTTTTAATGGGTTAAGGAAGGCAGGGAATGAACTACGTGCTTGTCTGACATCCTCTCTCAGTTTCTACTTGAATCTTGCACTACACAACCTCTTACCAATGCCACCAACAACGTCCTGGACTCCTCAAAGCTCAGTACATGTGCTTTATGGAGCACTGTTGCTCGTAAGGTGAATTTGGGTGCAAAATGATGTTGTACGCATGTCGTTCTGTTGCGAGGAATGATTCCGACAAAGTTCGTTAACTTGCCAGCTGTTTGTTACAAAATAAACCAGGTATTTACTTACATTCTTGCTTGAAAGTAAAATATTCTGTCAGATGTCGGCACTCATGATTGCCGCGGAGTAAAAACAGCGTCTTTGGGTACAGGATTTTCAAGGACCAGAGATACAAAACAACCTGTGTGGATGGGAGAGAGAGTTCAGTAAATCATTGGAACACCTCAAAAAATACAACAGGAATAAACATAAGACATAAGAATTTGCTGGGCAAAAGAAGACCAAGGTCCATCCAGTTCACCTTTCACTATCCTGGCAGTCACTTGCACATGTCATGTCCCAAACGGTGTACTGTATTCTCAAGATATTATTTCCTAAAAAAAAATCCATCTCATTTGCTTTTGGAAAAATCGACACTTTCTGCTTCCATCGTCTGACTACTCGCTAACTGAAACAGCGTTTCCGCAGATTTGTTTTGAATTTACCCCCCCTCCAATCCCAGGCTGTGTCCTCTGTTCTACTGTTCTGGACAAGATCAAACAGCTTATCACGGTCTACACAATCCAGTACCTTTAGAACCTTTAAAACATTATTAACATTGGAATGTTACTCAAGCAATGCAACAACAAACAACCCGTGCGTATGTGAATGTATATATTTATTATTGTAATATATACATATACAATAACAATAATCCTTGCATTTGATATAGTGCCAACTGTGCAGCGCCTTGGGACGTCCTCCTGACGTGAAAAGCGCTTTATAAATGGAATCTTGTTGTTGTTGTTGTTGCCTTAGCATGTCTTTGAGACAAATATACTGTAAAGCGAATTGACTGTATATTTTGTTGGTGAAATGCGGCAGCTAATTGCGCACAGCAGCGTCCCACAAACAGTCGTGGATTTTTTTTTAAGGGCTTATTATCCCCAGAAAAGCTATCCACCAATTGACTAACAACCAGATTCCTACTTACTGCTGGGTAAACAGGGGCATGTGGATCAAGGAAACTTGCCTAATGTTTCGCCCTGCCCGGGAATCAAACCCAGATCCCCTCGCTTTACAAGGCGAGCACTCTAACCACTACGCTGCACTGTAGAAAATCACATTAATAACACCAGAAAAAGGACAGAATGGTGTTGCCTTTGTCTAAAAATGTAACTCACACGGATTCAGAAGCGGGAGTTGAGATAAATTAGACCATTTTACCTCTTGGGGTTCAGCATACAGTTCGCTGGGATTTTCTAACATCGCACTGAAAGAGCGGTGAGCAGGGAACAAGTAGATTCTCGAAGTCCGTCAACTAATAATAAAAAAAACTGGCTCCGTGTGAAATCGTTGGGTTTCGTGACAAACCATTATCAAACGCTTACCTCGATGCTAAAGTAACCCCTGTCCACGTAGTCTCCAAGGAAGAGATACCGGGTGTTGGCAGGCGAGCCACCCACTTCGAAAAGCTTCATCAGATCAAAGAACTGACCATGAATGTCTCCGCAGACTGAAAACACAAACAGAAGCAGAGCAAATGGCATCAGACTGTTGGTGGGACAGGACACTGCTGTGCGCAATTGGCTGCCACGTTTAGCCCACAAAATACACAGTTTATCCACTTTACACTATATTCTGTGGAGCGTTTTGAGACATCTCAACAGCGTCAAATGCAAGGATTATCAGGGCAATCCTCTTAATCCCTATGGAACTCCCTGCCCCACCGCTTTTTACCCCGGTCACCTCCCCCACTCTCTCTCCCCGGCTCGGCGTCAGGCTCTGCCACTGGTAAGCGCTCCAAGACTCCGCCCCGCGTGAAGAGCGCTATGTAAGTGCTGTGTTGTTGCCGTACCATATTAACATATTAACCAATGCCCACAGTTAGCCTGAAGCCGGAAAGATTATGGCATCAGTGACCAGTCTGGCTTCCCATTTCGGCAAACGGATTAAATCAGAATTCCAGATAGGACTCTGACGGGATCTCCCTCCCAATAAGTGTCTAAACTGAGGAGGTCTCAACAGTGGGTAGGAAGCATGTTCTACCCAAGTAAACACAGTGGAAGATTCTGACTGTCACTAAATCAGCTGTGATCTAATTGCTGGCAATTGTCCAGCATTCCAACAGGCAGAAATTCACTGGAATGTAGTGTGGCTCTAACCCCCCTCCACCCCACCCCACCTTACCCCCCATCCCCAATCAGGAACAAACATGTTTTTTTGACGTTCCAATTTCTATTGGAATTTACAGTGTAACTGCAGTTTGTACTGGTTCAATGAAGCCCCTTTCCCTGCCCCCCCAAACCCAACCCCACGTCCGTGGGAGGGGCTTTCAGCTCCAGGAGCAATGTCAGAAACACCAACTTTCAGAATGGACCTTAAACCGAGGTCCCGTCTGCCTGTGGACGTTAAAGATCCAGTGGCACTAGGCGAAAAGAAAAGGGAGTTTCTCTTTCCTGGTCTCCTGGCCAACAATCCCACCTGTAATAATCGCTTGCTCACTTTGTGGCTGTTTGTCGGAACATTTGATGTGTGAAAATTCGCTGCTGTGTTCGCCAACAACAAATCCTGTGGCTGCGGCTCAGTGGTTAGATCATTCGTCCGCAAACGAGAGGACCCGGGTTCGATTCCCGGGCAGGGCGAAAACGTTGGGCAAGTTTCCTTACTCCATACGCCTCTGTTTACCCCTAGCAGTAAATAGGAACACGGTCGTTCGTCAATTAGCGAATCGCTTTTCTGGGGGTAATAATCTCTTAAAAAAAATTACAACAGCTGGGTCACTCAATCCACGACTGTTTGTGGGACACTGCTGTGCCCAATTGGCTGCCGCGTTTCACCAACAAAATATACAGTCAATTCACTTTACAGTATATTCTGTGAAGTGCTTTGAGATATCTCCAAGACATGATAAGGCGCTATATCAAATGCAAGCATTATTATTATAAGCCCCACTTATGAAAGGCGCTGTCCGTATCAAATGCAACGATTGTCTTGAAGTTTTGATTACATGCAAAGCGCTCTTGGATCAGTGTGGGAATAAAATGATAGCTCAGAGACAGAGACCAATGCTCTTTTTTTATGCTTGTGCAGTCTGCTGGCGTGATCCAGACATTTTACATTTGAAGTCAATCAGAGCCAGGATGGATTCACGGTTTAAAGAGGAGCGGACACATTGCCTGGAATACACCAGGGTCTGAAAAGATCACTTAGTCTATTATCAAAACTCAACCTTAATGGGGTGAGTCCACAGTTTTTAAAAAAAAGATATCCGAGTCCCACACACTGAGTGCACACTGTCCCTCTCACTGCCTCTTTGACTCCTCATTTGAAGATCTGGCTTGACATCTTGCTCAGTTCATTAATAGATGGATCTGGGCTCCTCACAGCGTTGTCTAGGATACCAGGATGTGCCATATTCCAGTGTCTCTGCTCCAGGCTTTAAAGCATCTCTCAACCGTTTAGTAATGCCTTTTCCTTCCTCACCACCTGACAGGGTGCTTAACGCTACCGCGCAGACAGCCATAGATAACAATCATTATAATCTCTGCATTTGTCTTCAGAACATCTCAAAGTGCTTTGCAGCATTTTACTGTAAAATGCAGTGACTGTGTATTTGCAGGCAAACGTGGCAGCCAATTTGCGCCCAGCTACGTCCCATAAACAGCTACGAAGCGAGTGACCGATTTAATTTGGCAGATTGTTGGCCAGGACCTCAGAAGGGAGAAGCAAGCTTCTCTTTTCGAGTCACGCCACAAGAGATCTCGATTTAAGATCAGGGCCAAAGGACAATGCGGCTCTCCCCCCAGCACTGCACTGGAGCCTCAGCCTGGACTGTAAATCATCTCCTTATAGGTATTACAGCAAAACTACCTTTGAGCAACTCACAGGAACGAGATGTAACTGTAAAACTGGGGGGTAAAATACATAATGCAGCAGCTATATGTTCAATATAAGTTGAAAGCTGCAGCAATTGACATTCATTTTTAATGAATCGTCGCTTGCAGTGACTGTGCTGAAGCATCAGAATCGTAATTACGTTAAACTTGGATGTTTCCAGCGACTCAGCCTTTTGATCTGCGCTCTGGTAAAGAGCTCACATCTCCGACTATTGCCGGCATCCTTCACCCACACGCGCGCACATGCACGCAGCACATACGTGCACGGGCACACGCAGCACACACATACATATATATACACACACACTCGCAGTGCACACGCGTGCACACACACGCATGCAGTTTCCATCGCCTTTGCCTGGTCATCCATCATATTCTGATATCAGCATTACTGCTTTACTCAAACCCTCCCAGATGCTGCCCCATTTAACTGGCACTTTAAGAATGCAAGTTGTTGTTGCTTCTGCTGCCCAGTGCAGCCCCCCCACCGCACCCCCTCTCCCCCCCCCCTCGTTATATTGTGGGGTTCAGGGTTATGGCCCCAAAGCAACAAACATGTGATAATGGGGGAGGAGGGAGGGGAGGGGGATGGGGGAGGGGGAAGGCCTCTATTTTGCTAACACCAACAATTCAATCGTTAATTTAACTCATTCTCGAAAAAAAAAATCCAAGTTTGTTTTTTTTCCCCCTCTCGCTGCGAGGATAATTCTCCACGACCGCGATCAATTGGTTAAATATAAACATTAATAAGCAATAAAAAAAACAGCTGCTCTGGTAACTTGTCTGCGGCTCTGTAAGCCCTCTGTTGGCAAGCCTGCTGCTGTATCTGTTATATCAGCTCAGGAATCCTGACACGCAGATTGGTTTTTTTGGTTCAGGGCCAGACTGCTTAGATGGTCCCATCATGGGAGCAGATCGTTCCATTTGCCAAGAGGTGGCAAAATCCACTCTAAGACTTATCCCTCCTCTCCTCTCTCATCCAACCCCTCACCCCGTCCTCTACACTCCCATTACCAATAATTTTACGTTCCATTTATAGCTGCCCCATTTCACCTAACAAAACCCACACGTACACTTCACAGTAAATCCTGTGAAGTGCTTTGAGTCGTCCTCCCGAAGTGAAAAGGAGCTGTACCTAGTGCAAGGTTTATTATTATTATCCCATTGTTTTTCATTCAGCACTCATGGATAGAACTCATTATACAGAGGAGAATTATGGACAGACAATAAATAATAATAAAAATTGGTTTAAAGTCTAATCTGAAGTACAGCACCTTTGACAAATGCAGCATTCCCCCAGTCCTGCCAGGTTAAATTAGCTCATGTCCTGACATAGGCCTTAACCCCACAATTTTCCCAAAACGTTTCTCCCTTTTTTTGGTTGGGGGAGACATGATGAACATTTGTGGTTTCACTTTGTTTTAAATTACAAATTGTTGTATTTTGGTAACGAATATTATATTGGCTATCAAATACAGTCGATTGGCGTGTGGCTTTCTCGGGGTAATAATCCCTCCCCCACAAATATTATAATTTGGTTACTGTGACTGTTTGTGGGACACTGCTGCGCGCAAATGGCTGCTGTGTTTCGCCCACAAAACACACAGTCTCTACACTTGACAGTATATTCTGTGAAGCTCTTTGATACGTCTCAACGATGCGAAGAGGCGCTATATCAAATGCATTATTAATAATGATCCTTGACCTCAAAGCGCTTCACACAGGATTGTATATATGTATGCATGTATGTGTTTTGTCCTCCGTTCCACCATCGGTGGCCGCGCTTTCAGCCACTATGCCCCGAAACTCTCTCCCTCTAACCCGCCACCTTGCCCCTTCCTTCCCCATTTTTAGGTCATGCCCGAAACCTTCCTCTTCAACTGTGCCTACGGTCACCTCTACTTTCAATCCGGCTCGGCGTCGTGCTCTGCTACTGTCAAGTGCTCTGCAACGCTACCCTGCATGAGGGGCACTATATAAATGCAAGCTGCTGTTGTTGTTCATTGCTCCAAAGTGCAGGGAGCGTGTTTGCAGGGCAGCCAGTTTGGGAAAACGTCCCGCAGACACAGGTGGGAGGGTTAGTTTTGCTGGAGGTGCAGCAGGCCTGACTGAGGCAGCCTAAACCATTTGGCACTTTTTATTGTTGAAAACTAAAGCTTTGGAGGCATCAAACTCGCTTTAAGGGGGGAAGAAATTCCAATCGGAATCTCCATTGGTGCCGGACGGAATTTTTGCCCCGATGCATTAAACCGCCCGAAGCTCCTTGGGAACCGGGAAAACATGAGGAGCAAAAAACCAAACCAACCTATATTTGGTTCCAAACACGGACGCTGGGAATCATTGGAAAGACTGGGAACTCAGTGACCCATCAACATCTGATTGTGCCTGCCGAGGGAGGCCGAGGGAAGCAGTTCATTAATTTGGAGGTCAACAGCTGGTTCTCCACCTCTTCATTTTTCCGTCCGAGTCTAATCTGCATCTCAGTCGTTTGGCTAATTAGTTCAGCTGAGCTGCAGTTTGCTCAGTGGGGAGGACAAGTCACCTTTGTGTCAGGTGTTTCCCATTAGCTTCTCTGAGAGGGAGATTTATTACATTGAGACACGTCTCGTGCAGCAATACTGAGCATAATTGTTGTATGGACTTTGCAAATAAACTTTTTTTTAATGAGAGGTCGATGCTGGTAGTGCTCACGTTTGAGGATTTACCAACAGTGGGTGAAAGAGGCAGATAATAATAACAGGCAGGAGAGAGAGAGAGGGGGGGAAAGAGAGAGAGAGAGAGAAAGAGAGAGCACGTCTGCCTGTTCAGGTGGCTGTTAAATATCCCATCACACTATTCGAAAAGAGAATGGAGTTTCTCTTTCACAATGTCCTGGACAACAATCTCCCCAATAAAATTGATCCTTCACGGGTTCGGTAAGTCTGAGGGAGAGCCCGGGGAGGTTGAGGAATTTAGACCCGCAGGAGAGAAGACGATGACGTGAGCTAAAGAGTATGGCTTTGGTCTTGCCGTCATTCAGCAGCGGGAAATTTGCTCTCATCCAGGCCTTGATGTCTGTCAAACAAGCTGATAGGACATCAGTGAACTGGGAGTCGCAGCTGGAGTAAGAGAAGTAGATTTAAGTGTCATCCATATACGTGTGGAAGTTGATGTCAGTGGATGACATCGCCAAGAGGGAGCATGTAGATGAGGAAAAGGGGCCAAGGATGGAGCCTTGGGGTACCCCACAGTGGCTGAGTGGGAGCGAGAGGAAAAACGATTTGACAAGATGTATTGTTAGTGTTTTGTTAAGTAGGACTCGAACCATGCGAGTGTGGTCCCACTAAGGTAGATGAGGGAGGAGGCGGTGGAGGAGGATGGAGCGATTGACTGTATCGAACGTGATGGAGAGGCCCAGGAGAACAAGGAGGCAGAGTGAACCCTGTTCAGATGGAGAGAGAGGATGTCATTTGTTACTTTGACGGTGCTGGGGGCGAAAATCGAACTGGAGGGGTTCGAGTAGGGAGTGAAGGGAGAGGTGTGAGCAAAGTTGATTTGCAACGACGCGTTCCAAAGCTTTGGCCAGGAAGGGCAGGTTTGAGATGGGTCTGAAGTTTGTGAGGTTGGAGGGATCGAGGGTAGGTTTTTGAAGGAGAGGAGTGACAGCGGTTTTGAGGGGGAGTGGGACAGGGCCGGAGGATAGGGACTGGTTGATTATGTCAGCCACCAGTGGCCAGAGAAGGGGGAGTGGAGTGACCAGAAATTGGTTGGGGAGGGGGTCGAAGGCGAAGGTGGTGAGCTTCATCTGGGTGATCATAGGGGGGGAATAGGGAGGAGGAAAAGATGGGGCAAAGGAGTGTAGTGTGAGGGGCCGTGCTAGGAGCTGTGGTAGGAGGAGAAGGTGATGAAGGAGGCATGGGAGGGGTGGTTGGTAGGCAACATGGGGGGGATGAGGTGGCAGAGGAGGCAGCCAGATGAATGTTATCTATCTTACAGATAAAAAAAAGTCCAGGTCCTTTTCGAACTTAGCATCGGAAGTGAGGATTGTAGGTGCTTGAGAGTGGGTGTGGAGTGGGTAGCGGAAGCAGGATTTTAGGGTTGTTTTTTGCCTCGAGAATGACCTGTGAATAGAGGGTGGTATGGGGTTGAGAGTTGTGTGGTGGTAGCTCGAGCCATAGTTGGCAGTGAACCGTGAGGCCGGTTTTGTGCCACCTGTGCTCGAGCAACCGGGTTTGGGATTTGGGGGAGCGTAGAGAAGGTCTGAGAAGGAGAAGGCATTTGTGAGGGGCTCAGGGGGAAGCTTTTTCCATGGGCGCAAAAAGATTGTGGAGGGCTTGAAGGAGGGGAGTGTGATATGAGAGGAGATGAGAAAGTGGTCTGAGATGGCCTTGTCTTTGATGGATAGATCAGAGGTCATGGGTGATAACGAGGTTGAGGGGATGACTACGCTTGTGTTTCGGGGAGTTTACATGGAGGGTGGAGTTTAGGGTGGAGAGGAGGGCGACAAAGTCAGAGGAGATAGGGCAGGAGGAATTGAGATGAAGGTTGATATCACCCATTATGAGCAGGCACTTTGTGCAAAGGGACAGAGACAAGAGGAGAGAGGAGATATCCACGAGGAAGGTGCCAGGAGGTTTGGGGGTTCAGTAGACTGGGAGAATTCTGAAGGAGAGAGAGAGAGGGGGATGGTCGAGGGTGAGATGGTCAAAAGAGGGGAAACAGCCAGGAGAATAGGGAGGTATTGGAGATGAGGACCACCCCATTGCCACATTGGTTGGGGCGGGGTGTGTGGTGAAACGCCAAACACTGCTGTTTATGGGACATTGTTGTGCGCAATAGTGTTGACATGTGTTCACCTACAAATACACAGTCACTCCATTTCACAATAAATCAGTAAAGCACTTTGTGATGTCCTTCTGATGTCACTAATAATAATAATCATTGCATTTGATGTAGAGCCTTATCATGTCTTCGAAACATCTCAAAGCTCTTCACGAAATATACTATAAAGTGAATTGACTATATATTTTGTGAGGGTAATGTGGCAGCCAATTGCACACAGCAGTGTCCCATAAACAGTCATGGATTGAGTGACCAAATTATTATTTTTTTTGAAGGTATTATTCCCCCGGAAAACGATCCACCAATCGACTAACAACCGGGTTCCTTCTTACTGCTAGGTACACAGAGGCGTGTGGAGTAAGGAAATCTGCAGCGTACCTGTCACTGGGGCCTCTATATCCAGCATGGTTTTCTCTTGACGGAGAATGTTGGCTCCATCGTTAATAATTCGGAGTGCGACGGTTTCTTCCACCCTCCCCTCTTTGGTCAGGTGAGCTTTGAGCAGGTCCACCCTGGGCTTGCCATCGCAGTCAAACACTTCCTTTATAGTCAGTCGATGACTGAGGGGGAAAGGAACAGCTGTAAAGGAAAGTTGAAAAGGCTTCAGAACATTTGGGAATTGGAAACACACGACAAGTTACGGCAAACAGATTGTAGGAAGTGGGCTTCCCTTTTTAAGATATCAGTCATTTGGGTGGGCAGACGCCAGACATAACAACAACAAGTTACATTTATATCGTGCCTTTCACGTCAGGAGGACGTCCCAAGACACACACGGAAACCCATGGAATAAGGAAACCTCCCTAATGTTTAGGTCCTCTCTCTTTGCAATGTGAGCACGCTAACCATTACACTACAGGTCTTTCAAAAAAATATTTTTTAAAAACATGTTTTATCCCCCAAAAAACAAAAGCCACAGGATAAACATCACCGTGACTAACTGAGCTATTGCTCGCTCCCTTGGCCTCCCAACTAACCCAAAGAAATTGTTACTAACTCGGGAACGCATCTAGTCTAACTAAACACTGAACATGCCAATTGCAATCAAGAGACAGCCCAGCAGCCCAGGCCCCACAGGAAACAGCCTCAGGCAACTGGAACGTGAAGCATTCGTGGCCATCATTCAACCCTGGATTGTTTGTGGGCTCGAAGCCCGATGGGTTTGGTTCAACGCTCTCCGTCAATTATCTATTGCTTCGCCTTTGGTTGGCCGTTCCACGGGATGTCCGCATGTCCTGTTATCCTCATGTTCTTTTCCTGCAGTGCACTGACCAACTGTAACATGTGGAGGATGATGCTAAGCATATTCAGTTCAAGTGTTTAACTGCATTTAGACTTCCAGAGAATCGGTGCGAGTGTGCGTGAGCGTCATCATTTTCACGGCAGAATAATGATCCAAAATCAATACAAATTTTGGGCTGTTAGGAAATTAGGTGACTGTAGAATAATAATAATAATCCTTGCATTTGATATAGCGCCCTAACACATCGTCGAGACATCTCAAAGCGCTTCACAGAATATACTGTACAGTGAATTTATTTTGTGGGCGAAACGCGGCAGCCAATTGCAACAGCAGTGTCCCACAAACAGTGGTGGATTGAGTGACCAAATAAATCTTATATTTTTGAGGGGAGGGATTATTACCCCCAGAAAGCAATCTGCCAATCGACTAAAATAACCGGGTTCCTAGTTATTGACAGTTAAATAGAGGCAGTTGGAGTAGGGAGATTTCGTCCCACCTGAGAATCCAACCCGGGTCCTTTCGCTTGCGAGGCGAGTATGCTAAGCACTATGCTACAGGACTCCACATAAGAGACGCCTTGTATTGGCATTTGGGATTACAATGGCCTTTGGACAGAATTTCCATTCTGATAACAGAGCAAAATCTATTTCACAACAAAAGTATTCTCTCATAGTGCATGTTAAATGCTCTTGAGCCCACTGTGTGTTTCCTATGAGGGGGTTTCAGTCAGGAGACCGAAACCTGCTTTTAAACAATCTGATCACGGCAGTAGCATTTCACCTTTGATGCGATACTGTGGGTGTACTGAAAGCCCCCAAAAAAGCAGTAAATTGCTTTTCCCCATCCATTCCCTGCCTACACTTGGCAGTGGTGCATTATTCCACCTCCAGCTCTCGCTCTTTCATTCTAATCACATCAAGTCGCCCGTTCAGCCGTGACTCAGGCATCGCATTGCCTTTGAAATCGCAGCTGTGGGCCAGTCTTCCCCACAAGGAAATCTCCCTGGCTGACAATGTTTACATATCAGGAGAGAGAGAGGAGACAGGAGAGGGGAGAGAAATCAGTCATTGTAAGGGGGTTCCCCCAGCAAATCTCTTGCTGAGCTGAAGCTCGGGTAGTAAATCTGTGCGTGCGAATGATACCATCACCGTCAACAACAAATTGCATTTACACAGCGGCTTTCACGTCGAGAGGATGTCTCAAGGCGCTGGACGGTGAGGTGTTTGCACCCAAGCTGTGGATTGGGATCGGAGAGGGGTTGAGGGCAAAGGGGATGTGGAGGAGGCAAGATGAAGATGAAATAATAACAATAATAATATTAACCTTGCATTTGATATAGTGCTTTATCATGTTGTCGAGACGTCTCAAAGTGCTTCACTGTAAAGTGGAGTGACTGTGTATTTTGGTTGCCTGTGACTGTTCTTTCATAAGTAATTAATTATAATTAATTAACAGCGACAGGACGTCCGAGCAAAACAGCCACAGATACGCTCTGCGCACGGGGAGAGCGCGGATCAAAACAGCGCAGAACAAAACCTGAGATGGATAATAATAATACTCACTTGCATTTGATACACTGCCTTAGCACATCGAGACGTGTCAAAGCGCTTCACAGAATATACTGTAAAGTGAATTGACTGTGTGTTTTGTGGGCGAAACGCCACAGCCAATTGCGCACAACAGTGTCCCACAAACAGTCGTGGGTTCATTGACCAGCAAGATGACCCAGGATCGCTTTCTGAGCAGGGAGAAACCTTAGGCAAGTTTCCTTACTCCACATGATTCTGTTTACCTCGCAGTAAGTAGGAACCCAGTTGTCGATTGGGGGATCGCGTTCTGGGGATAATAATTCCTCCAAAAAATAAATAAATAATAATAATAATTTGGTCACTCAATCCACGACTGTTTGTGGGACACTGCTGGGCGTATTTGGCTTCCGCTTTTCACCCACAAAATACACAGTCAATCCACTTTACAGTGTATTCTGTGAAGCGCTTTGAGACACGCCAATGACATGATAAGGCACTGTATCAAACGCAAGGATTATTGTTATATATTCTTGAAAGAAGCAACTTCCAAAAGGAACTGGCTGTAAAGTGGGTCGGATGTGACTGGGTCAGTCTCTGATGAAGATGGAGAATAGGAAAGAAATCCAGGAGACCCGGAGGGTCTGTTGATGGATGAAGAAGCTCACAGATGGCCTCAAAGCCCAATTTACTTACATGCACACGAGTGAACAGACTCACCGTCCTGTGGGCAGCGAGGCAGCCCGCTTTGTTACATAACCCACATATTAAAAACACCGAACTATTCAACAGCAGATTTGTCAAGGAGCAAAGCCATTTCATCTCGACACACACCCACCCCCTCCCCTCCACTCTCATTTCGCATCCTAACTAATAGTTACATTGAGCTTTCTAGACTGTTGAAGCAACCAGCAATCTGACATTTCTAATCTTTTAATACAGAGCGTAATAATAATAAAATAATCCTTAACCAAGCACCACCATAAACCAACAGGCACAGTCACAAGATTGCAGGCAAGCCTCACAAGGGAGAGGCTTCCCAGGCGGGCGAAAACGTAGGCAGGTTTCCTTACTCCACACGCCTCTGTTTACCTGGAAGTAAGTAGGAACCCAGTTGTTAGTCAATTGGTGGATCGCTTTCCAGGGATAATAATCCCTCAAAAAAAAATTGGTCATTCAATCCATGACTGTTTGTGAGACCACCTCTGTGTGCAGTTGACTGCTGCGTTTCGCCCACAAAATACACAGTCAATTCACTTTATACTATATTCTGTGAAGCACTTTGAGACGTCTCAATGATAAGACGCTATATCAAATACAAGCATTATTATTATTATTTTTAGAAATCCATCTCACCAGCCCTTATGAATGTTATTAAAATCAACATCCAGGAACGAAGGAAAACGAATGTGTGAGTGAAGACTTCAAATTCAGAGAGAGACGTGAGACTGGATTAGGTGGTTGTTGTGGGAGTCAGAAGGTGAAAGAGGTTAAACAGGTCAATGATTGAGGGATGAGGAACTCCCCGTGTGTACAGCTGTGTCAGACTGGCCAGATGTTTTAAGGGCTGTGTTCACCTGATGCCCTATCTCAAGTGTAGCTGGGATCTAGCTTATTGTCGAATGACCTAGAATCCGGCACGACTTCAGCTGCCCACACAAACCCCTCGAGTAATCTGGCTAAAGCCTGCTTACACGGTAGTTACACAGATGAAACAGTCTCATATGCTTTGCAGTTAATATTGTCTTACCATTCAAGTTTACATAACCCCAAAGCCTTGTATTTGCCTTTCATGTTGGGAGGGCGTTTCAAAGCACTTGGCAGGATTTTGCTGTAAAGTGTGGTGACTGTGTGTTTTGCAGGTGGGCGATTTGCTCACAGCGATGTCCCCGTGAGAGGCCATACAATGAGCTCACTGCGACATTAAGTCGTTTCTCGTCCGTTCGTCCACAGTCACCGCACGTTACACAGATTCCCTGCAAAGCACATTGAGACGTTCTGCTGTAATTGATGTTGGATCAAACACAAGGGCAGCAAACAATCAGCTCCAGACAGACCTGGTTACCGTTAGTCTTAGCCTGACCTGGTTACAGCCTCTTGAGGCGATGTGAGGTCACTTGCTGGACGCTCCTTATTCCAGGGATCCATGCCTCAATTGGTGGCTCAGGGATCCCTCATATTGAACCAGTGCACAGATACGTGATGTGGAGTCCCATAGCATAGTTGTTAGCGTGCTCACCCCAGTTCGATTCCTAGACAGGGCAAAACCTGAAGCACGTTTCCTCACTCCACATGTCTCTGTTTATCTAGCAGCAAGTAGGAACCCTGTTGCTAATCGATTGGCGTATCGCTCTCCAGGAGTAATAATCCCTCACAAAAAATTTGGTCACTCAATCCATAACTGTGGGACACTGCTGTGTGCAAATGGCTGTTGCATTTGGCTCACAAAATACACAGTATTTACAATATATTTAGTGAAGTGCTTCAGGACCTCTCAACAACGTGATAAGGCATTATATCAAATGCAAAGATTGTATTAGCAGACACGTAGTGCTCATGTTGTGTACTATCCCTTGTCCTGTGAGCATAGACCCCTGGATTAGCCTGTGAATGGGTAATGCCAACACCCGCCTGTGATTCCAATACGTTTTCACTGACAGTAATCACATTGCTTAAAGTGATTACTTCTCCTACTTATTGCTCACGTAGTGTTAAAGCTTGCTTGGACGCATCAGCTCATGTGACCTAAAATGCCAACAACAATTATTCCTGTTAGGAAATAATATCTCAGGACAGAGTGTATAGTTTGGGACATGACATGCCATGTGACTGTCGGGATGGTGGAAGGCAAAATAGATGGACTTTGGTCTTCTTTTGTCTCGCAATTCTTATGTTCTTGTATGACAATTTTTCAGTGGGTGTATCTTATTTGGAAGGCCCAGGAGGTTAACGTAACTGTATTTCTGGGGAGTGTAAACAACAATAACTTGTATTTATATAGCGTCCTTCACCCGGGGCAGCTTCTCAGAGCGCTTAAAACACCCGGCAGACATTAAATTGGAATCAGGGTTTAACTCCTTCCACCAACACTGAGTCACAATGTTTATAAGATACACTTTTTCAGAGATATTAAACTGCGGTCCAACAATAAACATGCCACAAGGCTTTTTGTGCAATGCAATCGATGATGCTTTCAAGATCAGGAAGCTGTGTCCGACGTATTAACAATACTACCTGTGATTATGCCTCACCAGCAGAGCAGTACATACTTACATTTTATACAGCACATTCTGTGCAGTAAATACTTACATTCTATACAGCACCTATAACATCAAACGCCCCAACATGCTTCACAATTGCCGTCAAATACAGTAGCTGTGTATTTATGGATAAACGGGGGAGAATTAGGGAATTTGTTGGAGATAAGTGTCTGGGGAATTGTTGGCACAGACACCGAGAGACTTCTTGGCACTAAGTGAAAAGAAGTTAGTTTCTCTCTCTCCTGGTGTCATAGCCAACACTGAATCAAATTAATCATTCCCTTCACAACTGTTTGTGGGATGTCACTCTGCGCAAATCGCTTTTAAATACACAGTTGCCAAATTTTACAATAAAATTCTGCAAATAATTTTTTTATTTGGAGTTGTCTTCCTGACGTGAACAGCGCTGTATCAAATGTTTCATCCACCAAATATACAGTCACTCCACTTTACAATATATTCTGTGAAGCGCTTTGAGATGTCTGAATGACGTGATAAATGGCTGTATCAAATGCAAAGATTATTATGATAGAAACTCAAGGAATTTTATGATTTATCACAAGTGGGATGTGATGAATTTTCTTGCGATTCATGTCATTGAAGTCTGATTCAATAAAAAAAAATGATGTCCCTTGAAGAGGAAATCCTAAAAGCAGTTTCCTTACTCCACACACCTCTGTTTACGTAGCAGTAAGTAGGAACTTGGTTGTATGCGGATTGACAGATTGCTTTTCCAGGTATAATAAACCCTTCAAAAATATAAATTAATAGTAATAATTTGGTAACTCAATCCACAACTGTTTGTGGGATACTGCTGTGCGCAATTAGCTGCTGCATTGTATCCACAAAATATACAATTAATTCACTTTACACTATATTCTGTGAAGCACTTTGAGACGTCTCGAAGATGGGATAAGGCGCAGGACCAAATGCAAGGAATATTATTATTGATATTATTATTATCCATTGGAGCATAAATAGACGAGAAAAATCACTTACGCAGAGGCTGAGATTATCCCGAAGGGGAGCGAGCGGAGCAAAGTCATCACGGAGGATTGAGGGACAGTCGTTTATAATATCAAAGCCGTTTAGCAGGTGGGGACGTATTTATCACAGCAACATAAATAGAATTTAAATGCAAAGCCATCTCTCATGAAACCAGAGCTACAGCACGACAGGAGACTAACAACACACAGCAAGCCTGAAATGTCACCTCATCTTTGTCTTTGCAACATCGCGCTCAACTGTGGAAACATTCTCAAATCCAGCCACGATTTGGAAACCGCCTCTTACTTAACGATGGTAGAGAACACCTTCCAAATTAATAATAATAATAATACTTGTTACAGCATTTGATACAGCGCCTTATCACGTCTTTGAGAAGTCTCAAAGCGATTCACAGGATATACCGTACAGTGCATATTTTGTGGGCAAAACTATTAATTAATAATAATAATACTGCAGGATCTTTAACATCCACCTAAACAGGCTGATTGGATCTTGTTTTAACATCTCATCCAAAGGACGGCACCTCTGACAATGCAGCACACCTCCAAGTCTGCATTGGAGCACTATCTTAGACTACGTGATTCCAAGTCCCAACATGGGGGCTTGAACCCACAACCTTCTGACTAAGAGTCGAGAGTTCTACCATTGAGTCAGGCTGACAGGATTTATAGCGAGATGGAACTTGGATTAGCAAACTTAATAACAAGAATCCTTGCATCTGGTATAGCGCCTTACCACGTCGATTGAGACAATTGATTGACTGTGTATTTTGTGAGCGAAAGGCAGCAGTCAGTTGCACACAACATTGTCCCACAAACATCGGTGAAGCGAGTGACCAATTCAGAGCACAGTGAAACTACTTTTAACAGCTCCACACTGTCAAAAAAAGTTTAGACAAATGCGTTTCAAGGGACGAGGTTGGGTGGGATTCCCGAAACTTTTCACACCAGTCTATAAATCCCTCCCAGTTCAACAATTTGAGATTTCAATTGCTACATTGGTACAGGGATTTTTATAGATATTTTTGTTCCTGGGCTTTTGCTTTTGCATTCCCTGCTCATCATTAGGAACAGGAGTAGGCCATTCACCCCCTCGAGCCTGTCCCACCATTCTACTTGATCGAGGCTGATCTGTATCTCAACTCCAATTACCCACTTTAAAGGGCAAAAGTGGGCGGTATTCCATCTTCTTTTATTGGGGGTGGGATTATCACATGGGGGTGAAATCACTAAAAGCAAGCTCACAGGTACAAAAAGTTATCTAATGGGATGTTGGGCTTATCTCAAGGGGGCTGGAATATAAAGGAGAGTAAATCATGTTTCAAATTAGACAGAGCCCATCTGCAGGACTGAGTTCAATTTTGGGCACTGCACCTCAGGAAGGATACATTGGCTCTGGAGGGAGTGCAGCGCAGATTCACCAGAATCATACCAGGGATAATAATGATAATAATAATCCTTGCATTTGACATAACGCTTTTCACGACTTCTAGACGTCTCAAAGCGCTTAACAGAATATACTGTAAAGTGGGGCAGAACAGGCTTGAGGTGTTGAATAGCCTCCTCCTGTTTCTATGAACGAGAGCTTAATTGATTTAATCAAAAAGGGAAGCAGAGTTTCATTTTGCTGAATATATATAGAAAGTTAAACGCTGCAAAAGACAGGTACCTGCCGGAGGGCCAAGCTGAGGTACAAATGATATGCACAGAAGCTATTGTATGTGAAAGCTTGCGTTACCCAGTTACGTGCTTAGCAATTCATGCTTGCTCAAAGGTACTCTGGGCTGGCAAGTCATGCAGTTTAGCTGGTTAAGCTCCAGCAGTTACCTCTCCAAACTCACCCTCTGTGGTCTCCCACCCGCCCCCACCCCCACACATACAAGCCTTGGCTCTTGTCAACCTGCACCTAATAATAATAATAATCCTTGCATTTGATGTAGAGTCTTATCACGCCTTCTAGACGTTTCAAAGCGCTTCACAGAATATACTGTAAAGTGAATTGAAAGGAAAGAATTATTACCCCCGGAAAGCGATCCGCCAATCGACTAATAACCATGGTCCTACTTAGTGCTCTGTAAAGAGGTGTGTGGAGTAAGGAAACTTGCCTAAAGTATTGCCCTGCCTGAGATCGAACCCAGGTCTATTGCTTGCGAAGCGAGCGCTCTAACCACTGAGCTACAGGACTCCACAATGCACTAATACTCTGGAAAGCACATACAGAGCTCTCTGGCGAGAGAAGCTGAACCCTGTAGCACACTGACAGAAACCAGACGTGCTGGAAACAACCGGTGGCTCGGTTTGATTTGGAGACACAAACACGTTAATGAGTGTGTCAGACACCTGGCTGCCTCAAGGAAGCGGAGAGCCAAACCAAACCTGAGGTCTCACAGGTCTTTATGAGTCTCCTTCTTTCTCTCCCATGAGAGAGAGCACCTTTACAATCCAGGGCAAGACCCTGGCTCTGCTCTAGAGTCAGAAGACCGCGGGTCCCATGTAAGGACTTGATATCTTGTGCTTTGCTGGCAGCCCAGGGCAGTCCTGGGTTAAAGAGGAGTGGAATGGTGCGTAAAGAGGAGGGATAGTGCGTTGACTAATGCCCAGACATTGCACAAGAAAGCATCGGGGGGAAGGCAAGCTCTGATATCTGGAACAAGTGATGGTGTCACATTAGAAGCACGTGGAACTACAGCCCCAGTCTATGGAACTCCCTGCCTCTGTACCCCCACCTCAACCCCCACTCTATCTACCTTTCAAATCCCACAGTAAAATCTACTTCTTCAACCGTGCCTGTGGTTCCCTCCCCCCTCAGCCTAGTGGTCTATCCCGTCACTGTGAAGCTGTGAATTATGTATTTCATTAGCAATAAAATAAAAAAAAGCAATGACCATAATAAGAGTGGATGTAATTTGCGGCTGACAATGAAATAACAGCAATTGCCTAGAAGGTTTCTATTCTCTTATGAATATCGCAGGCTCGTTCACTTGTGTAAAGCCAAACACTGATAATCAGCCCATGTGGAACTAATTGGGGCCAGGCTGCTGAAGGAAGTTCCTCATGTGTCACTTGAACATCTGGAATGCCTAATTACTGCGCCTCTGTGCTTGGGTCAGAAGAGCCCACAAGCACAGTAATGATGGTATTGCAGTACTTCCGATCTGAGGAGTTTGATCTGCCCTCATTAAGAGGAAGCGGAAATACTGGAACGCAGAACTCACTCGAGCACCTGGTCACTAGGCTCAGGCAGGACTTGTCCTGCCAGAGAGGGGATCCCGTCATCTGACCTGCTCGGGTAGTCATGTAAACATGATTTAGGTCCGTATTGTCCTTTGAAAATTTGGGGTCTAGGGGCTTGTCTGCAAGGACAACCCTCGTTCCCTAAGTGGATCGTATTCAGTATCAATTTGGTTAATAGGGTTGAGCAGACCTAACCTTGCTCATTTACAAAAGAATTACTATGCTTCTGGGCTTGAGTGGAATCTCAGTTTCCTTCCGGACCGCCCAGTCAGTGAGGCAGAGGTCACACCTTCATCTGAGCCGAGTCCATTTGCAAGCATCCGAAACTTGGTTTAATTGCTCGTTAGCGGCCGAACTAGATGTCACTTACAAACCAACATGGAATTGTTTTTCTATGTAAACGATGCAAAATTGGGAGAAATAAACTAATGAGATGCAAGTTCTGTCCTGAACCTTTTTTATGAGAATCGAATTATTGGGCAACAGGGAATTGGGTCTAGACAATGTGAGCTCAGAGTCCCCAATATGCAGCTTGAATCTACAACCTTCAGGCCCAGAGCCAAGAGCGGCAAGCTACTGAGCCAGGCTGGTTTATCTAGGGGATTATTGGCCAGGACACTGGGAGAGAGAAACTCCCTTCTCTTTTCAAACAGCGCCGTGGGATCTTTAATATCCACTTGAACAAACACAGACAGTGCCTCATGTTAATGTCTCATTCAAAAGTGACGACACCTCCAACAAGGCAATGCTCCCACCCGCACCCCCCCACCACCAGCACTGCACCGGAGTGTCAGCCTAGACTATGACTGTTTGTCCCTGTGAATCAGGGAATATCTTAAAATTTCTCCAGAAGGCAGATTGGGGTTAGGGTGAAGCCCACAACGCGATCGGTTTTAGTGGGGTCTGTACCCTAGTTTTCTCGCCTCACACTCACATGTTACGTTTCTTATTTCCTGGATATCAACATGGCACCAAGATTGCAGTGCTCACTGCTCCCATTGACGAGAGCTGAAACACTTGTGGAAAAATTGTTCAGCAGTTTAGTAATTTGATTGCATGCGTATTTCTGTGTAGGATGTGTGTGTGTGTGTGTGTTTCTTTTTTTAATGCCAATTGTCAAACCCTGACATGACGTTTGGGCCCCATGATCACTCAACAGAAAAAATTGACAACAGAGCCCTCTATAGGAGCAGACAACAAATATACCAAAACCCAATCAAAACATGCTCTAATTCAATGGACTTGAATACTACTAATAATGTATATTTTTTGAGGGTTTATTGGCCCCGGAAAGCGACCCACCAATCGACTACCAACTAGGTTCCCACTTACTGGGAGTCCTGCAGCTCAGTGGATAGAGCATTCGCCTCGCAAGCGAGAAACTTGGGTTCTATTCCTGGCACGGTGAAATGTTGAGCAAGTTTCCTTACTCCACAGGCTTCTGTTTATCTAGCAGTAAGTAAGTAGGAACCCGGTTGTTAGTCGATTGGCGGATCGCTTTTCTGGGGATAATGATTCTTAAGAAAAAATAATAATTTGGTCACTCAATCCACGACTGTTTGTGAGACACTGCTGTGTGCAATTGGCTGCCTTGTTTCGCCCACAAATATACAGTCAATTCACTTTACAGTCTATTCTGTGAAGTGCTTTGAGATGTCTAGAAGACATGAAAAGCGCTATATCAAATGCAAGGATTATTATTATTACTGTTAGGTAAACAGAGTCATTAGGAGTAAGGAATCTTGCCTAATGTTTTGCCCCACCCAGTAATCGAACCCGGGTCCTCTCACTTGCGAGGCGAGCACGCTAACCTTTACGTTACAGAACTCCACATTAAGAAGCATCAGTGGTGTTTTGTGTGGCTGCGCGTCCGTATTCTAGTCTGAAGCAAAAGAAAAAAAAGCAGCTTTTCCCAGTATAATATTTCCACATTCTGCAAAAATGCAGCATAGCACTGCGTGCTCTCATGTGACAGAGGAGGGAGGCTGATTAAGATTCCATGAACAAATGCAATTTCACATGAAAAATACTGCGCAGCCCTTTGGAAAGCGTTTCATCTGTAACCACAATTAATGAACGGCTGGAGGATAACCAGATAGCAAAGGGATTGACTGGGCCACAGCCCTGTCTCTCCGTTTCTCTCTCTCTCTCTCTCTCTCTCTCTCACGCGCACGTCAGAAAGCAGCAATCCATTCCTTATTTTGTTTTGAAGTCCCTTTGTGACGGCAGCTCGTTCCTCAGTGAAAGCCACTTGGATTTAGACTTAACTCGCTGGTTAAGGCAGCCAATAGTAACTGTAACTGCCAAATTTTCACCTGATTAACAAGTCTTTTTCTCTCTCATTTGTCTATGGAACACATTTCACAGTATATCCTGCAAAGTGTTTTCTGAGATGTCCTCATGACATGAAAGGCGTTGCAGCAAATGCAAGGATTATTATTATTATAATATTCACTCAATTTTTAATGACTGCTGATTTTGATGCTTTTTTTTGTGAGCCAAGCCTGGGGTTTTCTCTCGGCCATCTCGCCATATATAGGTCATATCATTAGGAGGTTCTTGCCTGCTCCACGTGTCGTGATTTGCTTTAGGAAAAAAATGATACCAAATTGCTGTGCGCTAGGAGCTACAGTGAATGAGGAGGTGCTGCCTATCAGCCAGCCTCTAGTCTCCAACAAATAACACAACCAACAATGTGTTGCTAACAAAATAGCTCTCTCTCTTTCTCTCTACGCAGAGCATAGAACAAATATAAACCACCTTAAAGGAATGACCTTTCTGCCCAGTTGTCTGGCTCCACATTATGCTTAAAGGTACAAGACCAGGATAGACTACTGCAGCTTTTTATAGCGGAGACCAGATATAATAAAATTATTGTTGTTTTTTTTAAGGGATTATTACCCCCAGAAAAGCAATATGCCAATCAACTAACAACTGGATTCTTACCTGCTGCTAGATAAACAGAGGGGTGTGGACTAAGGAAACTTGCCTAAGGAATCGAACCCGGATCCTCTCGCTTGTGAAGCAAGTGCTCTAATCAATATGCTACTGGATTCCATAAAGATAGTGGGAGGGGAGGGGGGTGGGAGTCCGTAACATCCCGGCCAGCGGTATACAAGGGTGTGATCGCTTGTTATTGCGTTCACATAACAATAATAATCCTTGCATTTGATATTGTGCCTCATCACATTGTGGATACGTCTCAAAGTATTTCACAGAATGTACTGTAAAATGAATTGACCGTGTACTTTGTGGTCAAAACATCCACATCCCCCGGGCCCGAGCACAGGGAGCAGACTGGCTTGAGATCACCGTCCGGCTTCTCGCACTACCTGTACACAGGGCACTTGAGCCAGCCGTCATTTTGGTCAAGCAATAATATAATAAAGGTTATGCTGTGTATATCACGTTGCACTAAAACAAGATTTTCCCCTGTGACTCAGCACAGCACATTGGGCATCCTCGCTTTCAAAGCCCTCCATGGCCTTGCTCTTCCCTACCTCTGTGACCTGCTAACTCCATACCGAACTGTCCTGTCCGCTCCCTCCGTTCAGCCGACTCTGGCCTGCTCCATGTCCCCCACCCAGCCCAAGCCGCCCCCCCCATCGGCAGTCAGGCCTTTAGCCTCTCTGCGCCCCTCATTTGGAACTCCATTTCCAGCGAAATGGCAGAAATATTAAATAATTACTTTGCCTCAGTATTCACCAGGGAGACGGATCAAGTGGACATGACAGTAGAAGAAGAGATCGAAAATAATATAAATACATTTAAGATACAAAGGGGAAATATGATCGAAAAACTAACAAAACTCAGAGAGGAAATTCACAAGGATGATCCCAGAACTGAGAGGTTATACCTATCAGGAAAGGCTGAGTCTTTTCTCTTGAAAAGTGGAGGGTAATTCCAGCGAATTACCCACTGGTAGTTCGCTGGTGACCTGATAGAGGTCTTTAAAATGATGAAAGGTTTTGATAGGGTAGACATAGGGAAGATGTTTCCACTTGTGTGGGAGACCAAAACCAGGGGCCATCAATAGTCACAAATAAATCAAATGTGGAGCATAAACACCGGCATAGACCAGTTGGGCCGAATGGCCTGTTTCTGTGCTGTATATTCTAATGTATTGTAATGTATACCACAGGTCCCTTCTCCTCGCTCCCTCTCTTGCCTCCTTCAAGGCATGTCTCAAGATCCTCCTCTTCGACTGAGCCTTCGGTCGCCCTCCTACCCTTATCCTCCCTACCCTCCACCCTTCCTGATCCCAACCCCCAGCTCGGGTCCAAATTCTTGACAGTCCAATGCCTTGGCACATCCTTCCGACATGAAAGACACTGTATAAATATAATTTGTTGTTGTTTTGTCATCTGTGGGGAACTTTTAAGATTTCCATCTCCTCACAGACCTCCCAGAAGACAGCGCATTGTTCATTTATCCATTTACATCAGAGGGAGCTGAACTGACTCTGAATTCAGTGCCAACAGAAGTTTACAGCTCAGACAAAAAGAGAACCATTACTTTCTCCCACAAAAAGCCTTCGATAAATGACTACGACAGGACTTGCACAATACCCTCTCTGGCCTGAGAACATACGCAATCGATCGCCCCATTCACTCCACCAATTGTTGGGAGAAAGAACGTGCCAACAGAGGCATTCAGTGTCGCTCGCTCTGTGATGTAACGCTGCCTACAGTGCGATGACGAACTTGTTCAATAGTTGAGTTAAAAAAAAAGCATCTTTCTCTCCAGCCACCCAATATTAACACGGAACGGACACCAGACATAAGGAATAAAACACAATCACTTGCATTTACACCATGCCCTTCACGCAGGATAGTGTCTCAGAGCCCTGCACAGTGACAGGGTTTGGGTGCTGAGCAAGGGAGAAGGAAGAAGTGACCAGAAGCGCAGTCGAAGAGGTGATAATAATAATAATCCTTGCATTTGATACAGTGCCTATCATAATGTTGAGACGTCTCAAAGCACTTCACAGAATATACTGTAAAGTGAATTGACTGTATTTTTTTAAAATGGGATTTAAAGACAGATAAATAGGGGTAGAGGGAGGGAATCCCAGTGATTAGGGTCGTAATACCTGAAGCCAGAGGGGGTGGGGCACACGCAACAGGCCTGTGTTAACTGAGCGGAGTGGGTACGATATGATAATAATTATAATAGTAATCCTTGCATTTGATATAGTGCCTTACATCATTGAGACTTCTCAAAGCGCTTCACAGAATATATTATAAAGTGGATTCACTGCATATTTTGTGGGTGAGACGCAGTAGCCAATTGCGCACAGCAGTGTCCCACAAACAGTCATGGATTGAGTGACCAAAATATTAATTTTTTAAGGGATTATTACCCCAAAAAGCAATCGCTAATCGACAGGTTCCTACCAGGTTCCTACTTACTGCTAGGTAAACAGAAGTGTGTGGGTTAAGGAAAATTTATCTCTCTCTCACGCGCACACTTTCTCTCTCAATCTTTTATACTTAAGGTCACTCGGTGGAATCATTCACACAGCATGTATTCCAATTGCTGCTAACGTGTCTCCTGCTATCTGGCTGGATTGAGAACATTGTGACATTTGAGAAGTTCACAGCCGAGAATAACCCTCTCTCCTGGTATCTGAGGCCAAAGCGTTCCACCTGGGAAAAGCCGTGACAGTTCAGAAACAGGAACACCGGCCAACAGCGTCCATTCATTCACTAAACAATCGGATCCCTTCGTAAGGTGCCTTAGTATAGCGCGGTTTGTTCATAGCGCCCGTCACACCAGTGGTATAATCACACATGTGTTACTCTTCCGGGTTCTAGCGCTAATTGGCCAGTTAGTGATGTGAGCGGTGATCATACAACCCGGAAGCACTGACCTACGGCCATTTTTATAACACCTCCCCCCCATGACACAGGGGGTGATTTTATGGAGCAGAGTCAGACTGCAAATGTGGGGGGTGCCTCCCCTGGTGGGAACTCGCGAGTGCAGGAATGTGCCACTAACTCAACAGTAACTTGGCAGAAACCCAGCAAAAAGATCTCCCGCTTTCTCGATTAGAGATTAAGTGGTATTTGCACAGGTGATCATCTGTGTCTTCAAAAACCTTCATGCCCCAGCACTTCCCTAGCTACCTCTCTGACCTTGCCACAACGCACTGCAGAGTCCTATAGCTCAGTGGTTAGAGCCCTCGCCTCACAAGCGAGAGATCTGGGTTCTATTCCCGGGCAGGGCAAAATGTTGGGCAAGTTTCCTCGCTCCACACGCCTCTGTTTATCTAGCAGTAAGTAGGAACCTGGTGTTAGTCGATTGGCGGGTGGCTTTTCCAGCGATAATGATCCCTAAAAAAAAATTTGGGTCACTCAATCCATAACTGTTTGTGGGACACTGCTGTTCGCAATTGGCTGCCGCATTTTGCCCACAAATATACAGTCAATTCCCTTTATTACAGTACATTCTGTGAAGCGCTTTGAGACGTCTAGAAGATGTGAAAAGTGCTATATCAAATTCAAGGATTATCATTATTATTATTGCCTCCATTCGATTGGCTCCGGCCTCCTGGTTGTCCCTCGTTCCCTCCCTTCCACCATCAGTGGTAGCTCTTTCAACCACTACCTCCCAAAGCTTTGGAACTCTGTTCTCAATCCCTCCGGCTTGCCCCCTCCTTCCCCATCTTCAGGTCTCACCCGAAGACCTTCCTCTTCGAACATGCTCCGCCACTGTCAAACGCTCTGGGATGCTACCCAGCGTGAACAGAACTATACAAATGCAATTTGTTGTTGTGGTGATAGTAATGGGCTCAACAGTGAAATGGGAGTGCGGACAAGGGATTTCAAAGGAACTTGCTTGAGTTGCATCTTTCTCTGCAAGTATCTACCACTTTCCCCCTGAGCAACTGTGTTCGCTGTCAGCAGCTGTGCAGCATCAATTTAAGTCTAGAAAGCCATTAAGCATTAAACGACACTCAACGACCGTACTTATTATTCACCACAACAGAGAAACTGAGCGCATTCACTTTCACATAAACGTACTTAATTAACCCCAATTGTCTGCATGGTGCCGCATGTTCCTTGTCATGACTATTGTAAGCACGAAAATAAAACGTAATCCTGGGCTCAATAACAATGGGACTGAAATACATATCAGAAATACAGTGAAATTCCGTCAGTCGACAGAATAGAGGAGGTTCGAACCACTAGAATGAACAAAGGGGCTGATCGGTGAGAGGTCTACCAGAGAGAACCAGCCATGCACAATGTGAACAGACACAGACAAGACCTTAGTTCAATATCGCATCCATACAATGGCATCACTAACATTGCCGCGCTCCACCCCTATCTGCACGGTGGAGTATCGTCCTGGATTTACGGTCCTGATACCTGCCAGAGTTGCACTTGTGTGGGTGTGCGAGGATCACACTAAACACAGGAACACAGGAACAGGAGTAAGCCATGCAGCGACTCGAGCCTATTCCGCCATTCTATCAATTAGATCATGGCTGGTCTGTACTCCCGCTCCAAAGCAGTGTCTCACGTGATCAAATGCCTCGCTGTTAAGATTCACACACAGAAACAATACAGCCTAAACATAGAACCATAGAAATTGACAGCATAGAAGAAAGCCATTTGGATTGAATGATTTTTTTTAAGGGATTATTACCCCTTTATAATAATAATAAAATAATAATAAAAATTAAATAATAACTTTTTTAATTATTATTATTATTATCTGTCGTAATTTGGACAAGCCTGGCCCCGACGAGAGATTGTGCACAGTAAAGCCTCGCTGCCCTTATCGCTGGGATCTGGTTCTGCCAATTACATAGATTCCCTTTTTAAAAACCTCCCAAACTTTATTAAGCTCGTAAATTCCTGCTGATGTTTTATTATATGAAGGGGCAAAGTACGCCTTCTTTATGACATGTCTCCACGTTGTGTTGTGTCTAGGAGTTTCAGTCCCCAGTGCCAATGGACTATGACCCAGTGGAAGGCTCCATCTGTCTCATGTCTCAGGCATTCCTGGGGTTTTTCCTTCTGCACAGAATGAATTTCCTCTTGGTCGATGCCCTTATTTTGCATTTTCCTCCTTCCTGGACTGGTGTTCAGTCTCCAGGGCAGATGGCATCGGCTCATTATGTTGGACACAGACATTGATGTCGCCTGGAATCATTTTTGTTTTACATAAATGTTTTCTCGTGCCAGCTTTATTATTGCCAGTGCACTCTGTAGAATTGTCTCAATAATAATATTACTTGTATTTGATATAGCGCCTTATCACACTATTGAGACGTTTCAAAGCACTTCGCAGAATATACTATTGTTATATTATTATTATTTTGTTATTATATTATTAGGCTCTAGCCTGCTCCACATGCCCCGACCCCCCCGCCCCACCACTGGCGGGCGTCTTCAGTCACTCTGCCCCCAACCTCTGGAATTCCATCCCCCAGTCACTCCGCCTCGCCCCCTCCTTAACCTCCTTCAAGTCCCACCTCAAGACCCTCCTCTTCGATCATGCCATCGGCCACCCCCCCTTCCCCTCCAGCTCGGCTCGGGTCTGAAATGCTGTACTCTGTCCAGCGCCTTGAGACATCCTCCCGACGTGAAAGGCGCTATACAAATGTAACCTTGTTGTTGTTGTTTACTGTAAAGTGGATTGACTGTGTATTTTGTGGGTGCATATACCACAAACACATCAATGTCAGTATTACTTTGATGTGGAGCTGAACTGACGGTTATTGTCCTTATACGCTGCTCAGAGACATGGTAAAATGGAGTTAATTGCAATAAAGCATAAAAAAAAACACACCAATACTCAATTATTGATCAAATTCAAGAGCGTTTGTGTGTTATTTCCCCACTCTCGCACAGCACCACTGAATTATATATTTCTATAACGGTTATTGTTCTGGTTGTATAATGGCGCATTCTAGTCACAAGTTCCACCTAGTGACTTCTTTTTATTTAAATCCCCCCCCACCACCCCCAACCGGTGCAACATGGCAACGACTTCAACACTGACTACTTCAGTCAAAACAACTGCAAAAACCCTCCACCTTCTTATACTGTACGACAAAATCAACAAACTTACATCATCTGCCTGCCTGCCTGCACTAATCTGTGCATCAGGCAAGTAATAATAAATATCCTTGCCTTTGATATAGCGCTTTTCAAGTCTTCGAGACGTCTTAAAGCCCTTCACAGAATATACTGTAAAGTGAATTGACTGTATATTTTGTAGGTGAAACGCGGTAGTCAATTGCGCAAGCAGCGTCTCTCAAACAGTTGTGGATTGAGTGACCAAATTATTATTATTTTTCAAATATTCTTAATAAACCAGCATACTCTCTATTTCTCTCTCTTTTTACATCTCCTCAAAAGATCTGGCCTGGATTATTAAGCTACGTTGCCCTTGGATCTTGCTCCACAAGAGTATTACTGTTCTATATAAAGGAAAGCGAGCTTAGAGACATCCCTTTATGTTCATTGCTTCTCAGCATCTTACGAAATGGTTTTAAAATATTCATCCAAATTGGGTGTGCGGTCCCCATAACACAAGTCTCTGCACTTTGTAGTAAATCCTGTGAATCGCATTAGAATGTCTGACCCGACATGAAAGGCACTGTGCTAAATGTAAGGATTTCAACATACATAGATATCATATATATATAAAAAAACACTGCAATGGTCTAGGGGTGTGGACCATAATACACACTGGCTACACATTGCATTGAATCCCCAGGAATCTCCATACCACACTGCCCGCCTCACCATTGACAATGGAGCCTTCAGCCTTTCTGCCCCCACCCTCCGGAACTCCATTCCACAGGTACCTTCGCCTCACCCCCTCCCTTGTCTCCTACAAGGCACATCTCAAAACCCTCTTCTTCGACCGTGCCTTCTGTCACCCTTCTACCCCTACCCTCCCTGCCCTCCACTCCTCCTGATCCCAACCCTCAGCTCAGCTCCCAATCCCTGATTGTCCAGCGTATTGGGACGTCATCCTGACATGAAAGGCGCTATATATACGTAAATTGTTGTTGTGAAGCGCTTTGCAACGTTCTCCTGATGTGACAGGCATTGTGCTAGGCGTAAGGATAATTATTATCCTGTTTTAAATCTCGTTGCTCTCGGCAACCAGATAGGAGCACGAGAAAAGAAAGGGGATGAAGGACTGTGGGAGTGGGGGGGGGAGAGTAATAAGCAATCACCTGCCATTGGCCGCCCAGCGCAATAGATAAGCTTCTTTAACCTCAAAAATGCTCCAAAACCAGTTTGTGCTTTCGTTCTGCAATAACATTGTGGGACCGAGTGAGTGATTCTAAGAAGTGATGGCCAGAGCTGTCAGTGATGGCTTTTCGTTTTGACAACGAGAATGCGGGCAGCGTAACGGCTGCAGAAAGTCCTGCGCTGAGTCTTGAACGTGCTGACAGTCACTGTGAGACAAGACAGCAACTAACTCATCACCAAGCAGTGAACACACCGGCCCACCAATACTACAACAGAGGCAGTTTGAGCAATCTCCAACTCAGCACCTCACCCCTCAGGCCACTGACGTCTGTAGCCGGCTACTCAATTTGGATCTGCTTTGGAAGCTATGCGGTTTTAGCTGATTAGTCTCCAGCAGTAACCCCAACGCCCACTCTGGGCTCTCCCCAAGCCTTGGCTCTTGCTAACTTGCACCTAATACCTTCAGCCAATTACGCATAGCAGTGTCCCACAAAACAATCGTGGATTAGTTAGCATTATAATTTTTTGGTTTTGGGAGGGATTATTATCCCCAGAAAACGATTCCGCCAATCAACTCACAACCAGGTACCTACTTACTGCTGAGTAAACAGAGGCGTGTGGAGTAGGGAAACTTGCCTAAGGTTTTGCCCCTGCCTGGAAATAGAACCCGGGTCCTCTCGCTTGCGAGGCGAGTGTTTTAACCACTATGCTACTGTACAAGGCTTGAAAGTTGGCAAAAGAGAATTGATGCCAAACACATCCAGGTGTTGGCATGACAGATGATGTGTCCAATGATACTGCAAGTACAGCTACATTATTTGCTGGGCCAACTGCAATGAAGACTCCTACCCAGAACCCAATGCCGTGCAGCTCCGCAGGGGAACTGTTCCACATTCGCTCTGTGCTAGTTTTCAAATACACACTTTTTTTTCACAAGTTTTGTGCAGTGTGTAAGCTCCAATTCCCCCAAGGCTGGTTTAAAATGGGCTGCAGTAGAAATTAATTTGTATCCCACTGGATTTGGATGAGTTAATTTGGATTCCTGCTACGTCAGCGCCCCCACAGAGCACGCACACACACACACGCACGCACACGCACACGCACACACACACACACACCACGTTCTTTCCAACCTGAGATTTTTTTTTACTAACACGCACTTCAACATTTTCAAGGCCGAATGAAACCGAGAAGCCAGCCATGTGTCAGTGTAAGCCGCACGCTCTAATTGCACTCTCTAATTTAAGAGGCAGCCTATCTCAGTCGGGAGCCCTCTCACCTCTGAGTCAGAAGCTTGTGGGTTCAAACCTCACAAGGCACTTTGAGCTCACAACCTAGGCTAACACTCCAGTGTAGCGCTGGGGTGGGGGGATGGATTGCAGGAAGCGTTGTTGGGAGAGGACGTTTAAACCAAGCTCCCCATCTGTGTGAAATTGGCTGCCGGGTTTCACTCCCACAGAATTTACAGTCAATTCACTTTCCAGTATATTTTGTGAAGCCCTTTGAGACATCTCAATGACATGATCAGGCGCTATATCGAATGCAAGGATTATTATTTTTATTATTATTATTAAAATCACTGACTTCATGTCTTTCTGTTAATAGGACTTGCGTAAGAAATCGAGAAGTCACATTTTAAAACAGGTTAGATGCCACACAAAAAAAAAAATCGGTTTCATTGCGAGCGCTGAGGATTTTTTTTTAGTTTGTTTTTCTGGTTCACTCTCGATCGGATATTGATTTAATGGTTCGGTTACAAAGTGTCTCGGAACGCTCCATTAGCAGCAACAACAACCCGCAAAAGGCAAGGAACTCTCCATCAGAAGCTTCCTCCGTCTGTCTCTTGCTCCTATGAGGCGAGCTCGAGATTCTGGTGACTAAAATGCATATTCACAAGAGTTAATATGATGGAGCCCTCCCTGCCTCTCCGCTACCAGCGCAGTAAAAGCAAATCACTCTTTTCTTTATTTCAGTAGAAACATAACATAAAAGGAGATTCATAAAATGATGGTTATACCACAGAAACCCAATGCAATGGCTGCCTTGATGCAGTTGCCTTAGCAACGTGTTTTAATTCATAACATTTTCATGTCTCCCCCCCCACCCCACATTACCTGCCGCACTGGCGAGCTTTCAGCCACTGTGCCCCCCACTCTCTGGAACTCTATTCCTGAGAACCTCCGACTCGCTCCTTCACTCCCCTCCCTTCCCCTCTTTTCAAGGCACGTCTGAAAACGTACCTCTTTGACTGGGCTTTCGGTCATCTTTCCCCTCTCCGCTGACCACCCACCTCCCAAATCAGTTGTCGAGCTCTGCAAGACGTCTGCTGATGCGAAAGGCTGAGCATCGCCTCACGCATTCGGAACAACAACAAAATTACATTTGTATAACGCTTTTCACGTCGAGAGGATGTCCCAAGGCTCTGGACAGTCAAATTTGGGAAGAGTGGAGGGCAGAGGTAGGGCAGAGGTAGGAGGATGACCAAGGCGCAGTCGAAGAGGAGGGTCTTGAGACGGGCCTTGAAGGAGGAAAGGGTGGGAGCATGGCGAAGGGAATGTGGGATGGAATTTCAAAGGGTGGGGGCAGAGAGGCCCAACTGCCGATGGTGGGGTGGGTGGGGGATGTGGAACAAGCCGGAGCCTTCTGAGCGGAGGGAGCGGACAGGTTGATATGGAGTAGGCAGGTCACAGAGGCAGGGAGGAACAAGTCTCAAAACAATCTCCCGAACCGCTCAGTGCTTCTCAGTCACACTGATCACATGTTGCTTTAACTTCATTTGTCCGCAGTCATCCTTAATGCCTCATCTCCTGGCGCCGGTCTGCAACCCAGACCCCGCTCAGCATCTGACAAGATCAATTTCCTTTCTGGAGCGCATGCAGTAAACCTGTCTCAGCTGTTCGCAGTCACATACAAGCACCATGGAGTGTCCTTGGGCACATAGTCACACCCAGTACCAATGTCCCACACTTTGGCAGAGCCCCAGTCCTGCAAATTCAATTTATTAACGTGTTGTCAATGATGACATATTCATCATGTCATATTCTAATTGGCAGAGGTATACAATGGCGCAGTGTTACGGTGAAGTTTCCTCCTCCAATGATTATGCTTCTCAGCTCTCAATAAAATTTACATTGTATAAAATCCCTCTTAACGTCTCATTCTTTACGTTACATTCATGATTAGTCTGAGTGAATTCACTCAAACGATTTACTCCAGACTCCAACCGGACAAACATTAACTGCTCCAAACAGGTCATCCATTCTGAAACAATGAAAAGGCTTTATGCACAGCATAAACGACCCAGCAAGCGTTTCAATCAAGTCTCAATCTGTAGTATGCGAAGGTACATGGAATCCAAACATTTCTGGAACATTTTGGAAATTGTGATCAACTTTACAACCAGCCAAAGTTGTACAACGTGGGAGAAAGTGAAATGGCTGGGACCAAATTTGAATTGCTGAGAATTTAGCTGTAAGGAGTAGTGACCGTGTATTACTGTAAAGTGTAACGACTGTGTGCTTTGCAGCCGGAGGCAGCAGCCAATTTGCGCACCGCGATGTTCCCCCAAACAGCCATGAAGGGAACTCACAATTTTTATCCGTGAGTTTGTTGGCTAAAATTGACACCACACCAGGAGAGAGAATCTGCCTTCTCTCTTTTCCAACAGCGCCGCAGGATGTTTACAAGTGCACCTGAACAGGGCAAAGACGGGAACTGGGTTTAACGTCTCATCCAAAGGATGGCGCCTCTGACAACACAGAGCAGTCAAGTTCCAAACGGCCATATCTGAAAAACAACGCCCCTCACCCTCCAGGTACACAGTGCCCCGACACTGAGTGAGAAGTGTTAACTTGGCAGCGATCAGGGCTCACCAGCCCAGTGTGTGAGAAGCTGACCCACACCCGACCCTAAGAATGTACACGTTGGTTTTTCAACACTTAACAACGGGACGCGCAAGAATATTCCACAGTGACTTATTAACTGCTATTTAAAAGCAGTGCCATCGACTTTCTTCCTTTATTCTTTCGAATCGAAGCACGAAACAAGATATTTTGTCCGTGCAAACTAAACCCCCTTTAATGTAATTCATTGCCCCAGTATAATGGAAGATTAACGTCTGAGGCCATGACAAGCCAGGCCACTGAATCTCTCTGATGTATTCTGAGTGTGTGACCCTTCAGGTCCAACATGATATTTTGTGCTATTATGAGAGGATCAAAGACAGCTGCAAATGGCTTCCTCCGTCTACTGTGGGAATGAAGCGAAGTGTTGAAGGAAGAATGGAAACTAAGAAGATTGATTTAACTGTTCTGTAGAGGCAGCATTTGCACACGCCTGTTCCCATCGCTCACTCTCTCCCACGACGTGCCAGTGTAACCCACCGCCCCCATGTGTGCCTCACTCGGGACGGAGTCACAACTTTCCCTCGTGCACGCACCACAAAAAAAGGTGTTCGCTCGATCTTTTTGTGGGACACTGCTGTGCACAATTGGCTGCCGCGTTTCACCCCAAAAATATACAGTCGATTCACTTTACAGTGTATTCTGGGAAGTGTTTTGAGACATCTCAACGACATGAGAAGGCGCTATATCAAATGCCAGGATTATTTATTGGTATTACTTCATTCAAACTGAAGGACAGATATATTTATAATAATCCGTGTATTTGATACAGGGATGAAAATGACATCAAAGTGCTTCGTGCAGATTGGGTGAAGTGCAGCAACAGTGTATTTGCGTGTGAAGAAATTTCCGGCGTTATTCAACAAAAACAGACTGCTTCTTAATGAAACTGTGTAAACCCTTGGTTTATTCCTCTCACCATTTCCCACAGATCAATATCACTCTCTGGACTGAACCGCGAGAGTTCATGCGAGCAGCCCTGAGGAGAAGATATCGCCCGGGTTTCCCCATGAAAAAACAAAAACACTTTTAGAGTCCAACTCTGTTCTACTTTGAAGGATCCGGCAGAGATGAAAAGAACACAGATATATTCACTGATATCTTATTACTTAAGATTATTATTACGTTGTGTCAGCCTGGCGCAGTGGTAGCTCTCTCACCTCAGAGTCAGACAGTTATTAGTATTATTATTATAGTTGTGAATTCAAGCCCCACCGTCGGGACTTGGAATCACAAAGTCTTCTAAGCTAATGTTCCAATGCAGCGCTGGGGGCTGTTGCATTGTTAGAGATGCCATCCTTCGAATCAGACGCTAAACCAAGATCTCGCCTGCCTGTTCATGTGGATGTTACAGATCCCAATGCACTATTCAAAAAGAGAAGGGAGTTTCTCTCTCCTGATGTCCTGGCCAACAATCCCCCAAATAAAATTGGTCACTCACACTGTTTGTGGGATATTACTGTGCGCATTTGGCTGCTGCATTTCATCCACAAAATACACAGTCACTCCATTTTACAGTACATCCTGTGAACATTTGAGACGTTTTGACAATGCGGTAAGGCGCTGTATCAAATGCATTATTAATTAATTTATTATTATGAGGTTGGATACTCTCATAGGAAACTCTTTTGAATTCACTCTGGGGGCCAGAGTGTGGGGGAGGGGGCGGAGGATTGAGACTTTTTCATACTCAAAAAAATCTTTAATTCCGAGGATCAATATAATCCATAATCCAGAGGAAATAAATCAGAAAGGCAATAATGCACATTAATAAGCAGTTAGGAAGAGGGAAGAGAGA